>NC_135774.1:9018239-9078597 GCF_028453695.1 Augochlora pura | reverse complement strand
CACGGAGTGCATAAAAAACGTATCTTTAATTAAGTGTCGCGGGAAATGACGTTAAAGAAAAAAAAAAAATAATGAACGTTCGAGATTCCTTTGAAAAGGAATTCTTTCGCCCTTCGCTACCTCGAGCAGGAAATTTCGCCAACCTTTTTCTTTTTCCCCCTCCCCCACCTTTTAAGTCACCCGTTTCATTAACCGCGCGTAATTAAAGTATAATGTGACAAGAGTTTCTGTAATCTTTGCGATCGGCAACTTCTCAAATTGTTTAATACAATTTAATTGTCCGGTTCCACGGCGTCGTCGATAACCGACTTCGGAAATTATTTTACCTGAGAATTTCCGGGATTCTTACGTCGTTTGGATATAAAATATCGTTTCACCGTTAATTGGCAGTGGCGGTAATTAATTTGAAGAAAAATTAAACGCCGCGAATCCGTAAAATTGTCCGTCCGCTGATAAAGTAATGAAAACGCTGTGCAATGAACCGCGCGGAATTGTTTTTCACCTCGTTCTCGGTAATTGCTGGTACGAATCGATATGCAATTATGAACTCTTATCGTACTACATGAATTTTGTTTAAACATTTACGCCGCGTTTTCAGGTTGGTCGGTACGCACGCGGAACTATCATTAATTGTATTAATATTATATATTAATATTACAATATTAAGAATTAATTGGAATATTGGAGTATTAAATATAGTTAGAATAATATCGACTATTATTATAAATGAATCTTGTTAGCAATATTATTGCTGCTGGCGTTGTATCATTAATACACAAATATAAAATTATATAATACATGATATATAAAAATATGTGATAAACTCGTGTGCTCTGTTTTCACTATCAATAAATATTAAATTATCAATAATGTAAAATATATTTCAGAAATAATATAATTATCAAACGTTAACGATCTATCAAAGAAATTAATAAATCACGAGGCAAATTTCCTAATTATCTTTTACAGAATTGTTAGAATTTTTTAACAAGTTATAAATATTTTGTAATCGTAATTATGGTCAAATTTGTTCGGTCGAACAATAACTAATTAGTTTACCTTGCAGTTAATTACTTTCACTGCCCTGCTTCATTACACGCAATCATTTATTAGTAATATACACTTCAATTTGGTCTGTCCAGTGGCGGTTAATAATTTTAGTTTGTTCTATTATACCAAATCGATAAGTGGAAATATTCGTATAAAATTTCTCTATTGTACGATTTCTAAGTACTCTATTATAGTACTCAAGACTATTTATTGTTATAATATTGTTTATATTAATTATTGATTATGTTATAATACTGATTATTGATTATGTTATAACATTAATTATATTGATTATTGATTATATTATAATCTTTATTATATTGAATATTGATTATATTATAATACTGATTATATTGGTTGTTGATTATATTATAACGTAGATTACATTGATTATTGATGATATAATAATATTGATTACATGGATTATTGATGATATTATAATATTGATAACATTGATCATTGGTTCTATTATAATATCGATTACCTCGATTATTGGTTCTATTATAATATTAATTACCTTGATTATTGATCATATTACAATATAAATTATATTAATTTTATATTGCGTGATATAATATCAACTATACATTACATTCATTACAAACTTACAGTATCCTTCAGACGCTTTAATTTCGTTTCTTCCACTACCCACGATTGTTAACTTCGTCCAATTAATCGTCAAAATTCGTTCCATTGCATCTCGGTTAACAACCGTAATTTTAATTACAATGTCCGGACGAAAAATAACAGGAGAACAGAGAGAGAGTACTTCTGGAATTTGAACTCGCTTTTAACCAGCTTACTTTTAATCGTTCGTGTCCTGGCAATGCAATTCTTCCGCGCCGGGCAATTCGCCGCGAGTTTGGAGAATTAATATTTCTGAGTGGCTTTTCAGAATAACAAAAAAAAAAGGAAAGAGAAGGAAAGAAAAAAAAAGAAGAGAGAAAGGAAACTTTTTTCTCCGGGGCATCGCAGGCGAGAAAACTATCCGGGATTGTTTCGGACCCTAATGCTCGAACGAGAGTACACGCGCGACCCAGCTACGACTTCCACTCCGAATCGTCCCATTTAAATGCATTGTTCCCTTCCATTTGAGACGCGTCGCTCGATGCAACGCTTTAGAAGATCAAAGATATCCCGCGCGCAACAAGAAACGAGGAAACGAAAGTGCCGCTCGGGGCATCTGTCTGGTAATCATATCAACAATCGGAGTTTCTGGACCAGTAACCGACACAATGTATAGGAATTTTCTCATTTTACCCTGTTGTTTCAAAAATTCGAGGAAAACAGGACGCGCCACGGGTGGCTTCTTCTATCATGCGCGTCCACCTTCCTCCTCCCACCTTGCTTCCTTTTTCCTTGGAATAGACCGGTGACGTGTATAGATCGCATGCACGAATGCTTAAACGAGTTTCTTTCGTTCGCTACACGTTTCACGTGTTTTCTCTCGTAACGCGATTACAAGCAGAAATCCAGGCGGGTTTAGTGAAACGTAATGTTGTTGGTAGGTGTCGAAGTTACTTTTTGTAAACTCCAATTTGTTTATACACCTTTAATTTATTCATATATTTTTACCGTATCTGTTGATTTTTAATTTAGCTGTAAATTAAGAATTTATACATCAATATTTTTGTGAATTTGTAAATGAGTTTAGTTTAATATAAATTTATTAAAGAATTTAATATTTGCATGTAATTTTGTGTAAAAGCATTTCAACGTAATTATCAATTTTTAAATGTTTTCGAATTTTTAAGATATTGTTAATTTCTCATCGTAAATTTATTCGATTTAAATTGTCTTTCGAATTTTATAAATGTGAAAATTTAGTAAAAAAAAATTTGGTATTTGTATGTAATTTGATGCAAAAGCATTTTAGCTTAATTATCAATTATTAAATTTGTATATTTTTCATTTCTTCTCTTACATTTATTGGATTTAAATTGTCTCTCTAATTTTATTTAGAAATTTTTGAATTCATGCTATAAATAATTATGAATTATTCTTTTCAATTGAATAGAAATTGCTCTTAATGGATAATCAAAAAACGATATTGGATTTTTTATTATAATGTAAACTTTACTATAATATTATGTAAATTACTATAATAACTTCACTATAATATCACATAAATTATTATAATAACTTTACAAACATGAATAATAATAATAAATAAGATTTTTGTACTTGGAACATAGTCATTAATAAAACATCTACATACAAGACTTACAAATATTTTCATATTACCAACGAATAAACTACTGAAAAACATTTTTAAAAAAGTGTGTACTGTCTATTGACAAAAATTGATCAGATAATTTCTAGTAACCTTATAATTTATTTCACTTGTCTGTTTAACATTTTACCATCTGTAAATTATATTTTAAAATACAAATTTTAATCTAGATCTATTTTCGACGCTTTAAAATAATTAAAAGAATAAGTTAATTTCTTATGACTATTATTTTGGCTATCAATGATTGTTTGCAAAATGACGAATTTTCATGATGCCAACAAATTATGTTAAGAGAATTTTCCTCGACCTTCGCCACGACCGTTCGAAAAGCGTCCGGCGAATTTGCATTTTCCCGCGTGCGGAAGCCTCGCGTTTTCGAAACGCGCATACAATCACGGACTTCGACGACGCGTTTCAGGGTGTGCTACCACGCGCGGCATATGCGAGGCGAAGTTTCGCCCGCGGAACGCCTAATGACGCGCGGCGTGTGCGTCTCGAAATAAGTTCCGTTCCGGTGTTCGAGCGGCGGCGAACAGCTTGAGGTTTTAAGAGGAACTTGAAAATTTGCGATTCAAGCCGTAGAGAGTTTCCGGTGACTCGGGTTACAACTGTTCTAAATTAATTTCGGGCCCCGGTCGGAACGACCGAGAAATTACGAATTCGAACGGCTTAATTGCAGTCTGGTGTCTTTCGCGTTTTGCGTTACCGATTCATGAAAAATGGCGGAGCAACGGGATCAACGGCGACGACGACGACGACGGCGACGACGTCGCGATTGTTCGAGCCATAGCTGACCCGTTTCCAAACAATAACTTCCGCTGTTACGATTCCAACAGATTTCGCCGGGCTTTTACTATGTCTGCAATATTTAACGTCGCGTCAGATTCAACGATTTTCTAGCTCTCTGCTATTTTAATGATACCTTCTTCCTCCGTCGTTCGAATTTACAATAGGGTTTTGTTGTCAAGAATATTATTGGCAGAGAGGAATTTATTATATTTTATATTTATTATATTTTTACATTTTATTTTATTATTATACTTTGGTTTTTTAATTTAGAAATGAATGTGCGTCATGTACATATGTAGATCTCTGTTGAAATGTAGTGGAATAGTTTTTTGTTTCGTTTTAATTGCAATTTTTTATTTATTAATTATGAGTGTTCGTTATTTGTGCAGTTAGTATTTCTGCGAATTTGATGCGTTTGTAATAAAAATTTCGCGTCTCCATTTTTAGGATATTTGTGTATTATTTTTAACTTGATAAAATGATTTAAAACATATTCGTTCGGTAATTTTTTGGTAAACATTAGAATTGAATTTACTTAGAATTGAAAGAAGTCGTTCTTGTATATTTTTAGAAAAAATAGTGTTAAACTGAAATTGTGAGATTATAGAACTATAACATTGTAAAATTGCGAGAATGTAAAATTGTCAGCTTGTAGAATCATAAAATTGTAAAATTGTAAAATTGTAAAATTGTAAAATTGTAAAATTGTAAAATTGTAAAATCATAAAATTGTTCGTTCTCCGCTTTCTTTCACACATACGGAGACAACTAAACCTTGAAAAGGAATTTCTCATCTCTTTGGTAAAAAGCAGTGTTGCACAGAAATTATTAAAGGTAGTATGAAGCCTTTGCCCTCTTCGGCTCACCTAAAATTTGAAAAGGTCTCATTTGATCACTTTAACGAAAATCATATAAAATTGAAACTACAGAAAGTACCTCTTGAAAGTCTCAATAGAAATAGTATTGATTTAATTAGAAATTTCTTTAATTCGTACTACCAAACCCTGTTTGGTACGTAAAAGCGAAGGAACATTTCCAACGTCTGCTCTTGCTTGAATGCAATCGGAAAGTTAAAGCAGCATTAAAGGTTAGTGTGAGAACCACTCAAAGGGTGGTTTTCTCTTTTCAAGAATAACCATTTTGACCTGTAGCGCGAATGCTTTCGGTGGTCTTTGGCTGCTTTAAATCCCCGATTAAACTCATATAAAAGAGTACGCAAGAAGTGTTCGTTTTCCGCGGGTTTATGCTCCATTGTTTTAACCTGAAACAAAGGGAACCTCTCAACCACATTCAACAATTCGAGATACGTTCGCAAGAGAAAGAGTGAAACTTGAAGATGATGGTATGAAATCTATAGGGTGGCTTATACAGTTATTGACCATTTAAACACGAGTATTACGCAATTGAAAGAATTATTTATTATTAAAATCGAATAATAAAAATTGCTATTATCACCATAAAATGACTTAAAAAATAGTAATGGAAGAAAGAAATGATAATTTAAAAAGTTCAGAATTTCTATAAAACGCAAAACGAAATGTAAAAATCGCTAATTGTTAGTAGATACTTAAAATTATAGTTATTAACTAGATATTGAAAATTATAGTTATTAACTAGATATTGAAAATTATAGTTATTAACTAGATACAGTGATTAACCTTCTATTTTATTAGGTCATGAGATTACTCCGTAATTATGTCTGACATACAAAATAGTTTATTTATCAATAAAAACTTAACGATATATTGAATAACAATATGTTTGATCATAACAGTATTTATAATTAACAATAATATAAAGACATGTTAATCTAAGCAGTGATTTAGGAATTCTGTATAAAGTAGAAGCGATATATGCGATTATTTTTGGTATCATTGACTATAATAATACAAACACATAACCTAAAAGTTCTTATAATAATTTTGTTAAAATTATTTAACAAAATTCTACCCATTTAAGAATAATATCTATATATTTTTTAATAAATGCAATAAATATCAGTCATCCATACAAAATAAAATTTTTCTTTCTCTTTAACCAATTTCTAGGTTATTTCTACAGTACAGATAATTATCAACGTTGTAAAATTCTTCAACCATCTCTATTAAATTAACTAATTACCAAATCGTTCACGATCTTCGATAAATATTTATATTAAGAATTCCTCCTAAAAGCTGAGGAGCAATTACTGCAACAAATGTTAATTTATCAACGCTGCGCCAAGCATCGCGCTGATTTCGCAGATATTACGTATCCAGGCAAATTAAAGCTTTTGAAATCAGCGGTTTTTTCCCCCCTATATTTGGCATGCCCAGCGATGAATAGGTTTTCAACTTCGAGCGTGAACGGGTGGTTTTATCTTTTCAGCGGGAATATGGGCCGCGGCAAAGAAATGTGTGTCAAACATTTTCAAGTTCCGTAACAATCGACGTGCCGCGGTTCGCTAATGTCCGTTGTCAGTTACCGCGGCTGGCTTATCTAACTGGTTTACTGCTTATATGGAAAACTCTCCTAGCTGCGGGCGGGCTTTGCCGTCGAACAAATGATAAAATTCCTTATTCAATATTTAAAGCCGACCGTCACACGCTCGTGTGATACGAATGAGGAAACCTGCGAATAACGGGCAGCCATTAAACATGGAATTGTTATGCGAAATAAAAATTGTCTGCAGTAATTGCAAGATACAGAAACTGTATAAACAGTTTCCTCTGTCATTAATCATTTAATTCAGTGCAAAATAATAATATTTTTAAATTATGTAAATGTTTTTACCGTTATACATTTCACTTATTCATTTTTTTTTAAGGTTAGAAAGAGGAGATGGGATGTTTTTATAAATTATTGCCAGGAGTGATTGTTTTTATTAAAATTGGCATAAATTAGACATAAATTAAAACTGTAATTGATTTTTGATAGAAATTATAATTACAGTTGACTTTCAACTGAAATTATAATTTGCTAAATTATAAATTTAAGAAATTAATAGAAACCACGATTAAGACAAAATGACAAGAATTTGTATTGCGTAAATGAAAATATTTATTTTATCTTTTTATAATCTCTTAATTTTAATCTTTTTCATTTCCAACTCCTTTTACCTCCTTATTTATATTTATTCTTTTATTTATCGTATGCACTATTGCAATATAAACGTTGCGTTATAAACGATATTATAGTAGAACGTGCACTGTTAATTTAACAATTTTATTTGAATAAAATATCAACGGAATGTAAAGTTTCTTAAATTTTTTCTCGGCAAGGTTATGTTCACCGTCGTGCGCAAGTTGCACGGCTGTAGAAATAACCTGACAGCTCGAACGGAAAACACTTTGTATCTTGCAAAAGATAACCGGACCCGTAGCAGAACGAGGAGAACAAAAGGAGATCCTCCTTTTTATCAGAAAAGGGAACAAAAATTCATGAAAGGAGAAGACGGTGACCGCGCCGAATGTATTTTCTCTGGGCGATTCCGTTCCCTGAATTCGCGGCAGGATCGATTGCGGTTCAGAATGTCAAAATTGGACTCGCGTACGATGTATCGGTGGTCATGTCGGGAACAAGTACACTACTTTATCACTCTGGAGAACAGGTAAATTGTTGCGTTCCGTTTTATCTCCTTTATAAAACGGGAACCATGATTTTTCTAATAAGCAATATTCCATACTGGACTTTAAAACACCTTTATGGACTTACATTGTCCCGATTTTTATTCTTTATTTCTTTTCTATATTCTGTATTTCTTATTCAGTATTATTCTTTGTTAAACTATTAAATTAAATATTTCTCTCCCTTGTAGCAATTTTAGTAGTATTTGAATTATATTGTTCGCGATCGTTACTCAATCTATTTTGATAACTTTGATATCTATTATTAACCGCCATATATATATAATTTATTAATTATTTTATTAAAATAATAAATTAATAATTAATGAAAAAAATAAGTAATAAAAATGAATTTCTCCATCAAAATTAAAAATTACTGTGTGATGGTAGTGCAGTAATTTAAGTTTATAATTATTCTATTAAAATATACACTTAAATTTCTACACTAACAGCACGCAGTAATTTTTCAATTTTGTAGAAGAAATTCATTTGTTACCGTCATAAACTCATACGAACTGTTCGAACGTCATCCATTCACTTTAACTCTCCAAATTCAGTTTTATTAATTAAACTGCTTCGATTTTGCGATTTCTTTTCTTCTTAACCGCGACATTTCGCGTGTTAATACCTTATGATAAACATTCTCATCCCGCAGCTGCGACTTCAGAAAATGTCACGCGGTGTAGCATAAATGCGGGACGCTTTGAATACTTAAATCCGGTAGAACAATACAATTTTCCAACGGTTTGTTACGAGCGGCAGCGTTCGGTATGACGCCAGTTACAATACAGACTATTGTAAAACTGTATCTGGCTGCCATATTTGTTTTACAGCCTCTGTCAACAGAAGTTATTTCCATATTTTTCCGTCTGTTTTTTTTTCCCGCGGGTCCATAGAGCTTTGCGCCCGATATTCGAATGAGATACGCGTTTCGCTGCTTGCGGTATTATGCATAAAGCTTGTTGCGTTCGAGTGCGATATCTGGTTCATCGTACAGCGTGCTTCGAGTATTATTATTATTATATTTTATTACTATATTATATTACTTATATTATATTTTACTGTATTATGTTACTTATATTATATTTTACTGTATTATATTACTTATATTACTATTATTGTTATTAATATTATTGTTACTATTATTATTATTATTATTATTATTATTATTGTTACTATTATTATTATTATTGTTATGTTACCTTTGTTACACAATAGCTACGCATGTACTGTACAGGTGCGACGCGTAGATTCTGTGATATACTGTAAGGGCGAGGTTGCAGCCAGAGAATGTTTCAGAACCCGACCCAATGTTATTTATGAATATAATATTTCACCGATCTATACTCCGTTCGTATAATAACGACGCGTACGCCGCCTCGGCGAAACTGTGTCGAAAATAACACCGTATCGGCGTAACCTTAATAATTGAATCTCGGATCTCTGTGCAAACCGTGGTTAACAGAATTCTGGGGAGATTATTACCGAACGAGGTTTCGTGCATTTACGAGGAAAGCGCAAACGATAGTGCAAAATACAAAATAGAACATACGTCGGAAGCACGTAAGAACATGGGGTATATAATTTATGAATGATCAAAATTTGTTAATAGAATGAACTTATTGTTCTTTGACCACTTTGACCATTGTTTCTTTCACCCTTTACATTACGATTTCTAATTGAAACTAATTAGAACGATTTTAATTATTAATACATGGAAAAGAATGCTTATTTTTATTATTATGTAAACTTTTACTTTGACGTTTAAATATTTGTAATAGAAGAATTAGGTGAAAGATGTGAAATATGAGGATGAATAGTTATATTTTTATTTTGCATAAGGTTCCGTATAAACGTATTGAGTTTGGCAATAGTTTGAAATAAAATTGGTGATATTATGTATACGTAGTTTGATTAGGTTGATTTATTATAATTACCGCTTACTTAATTTAATATTTTGTTTCGTCTTTTTTATGTATTTTAAGTTTAAGCTTGAAAAGATTTTGTAACAACTCTTTATGTCATTTGAAATGTTTTTTTATTTATATATGTATATTTGCATATTATTATTTAATATTTATGTATTTATATTTAAGTTCTGTAAAATTCAATAATATTATAATTGTTAGAAGTGTATATAGAAATGGAGTAATTATTCAAAGTTTAACTGAACTATATGGTAAAAATTGATCAGGAGCATTTATAATTTATCACAGTCTTAAACTGCATAGGGGTCAAACCTTTTATGGGGATTAATTCTTGAAATATGACGAAACCTTTTCTTCCATTGAGCAGTGCCATTTGAAGGCAAAGAAAGATTAATTGAGGACGTGCTGTTAAAAAAAAATTGATAAATGGAAACAGATAAGATTTCAGATCTTTGTGCATTGATGACGTGGACATTAATAAGAATTGATGACACCTTCACTTTACTGTTGAATTATAAACATTTTCCAACGAGAAAAGATATAGCCTTTTGCTTTACTTGGCTTTTATAGTAAATAATGTAGGAAAATTGTGAAAAATGTAAATAAATATAGCCTCCTTATTTTTATAAAATATAGTGTACATATTAGTTGAATATACTGTTCGGTAGGATTTAATGTTAAACAATTTTGGAAACGCAACGATATTTACCTACCTCATCTTAAGGCGTCATTTGCGACTACATCGAGAATATTTATGCAAAATAAAAATTGTCTTCATCATTTATAACAAACCTAAGTTAAATACAAATTTTGTCTGTTGTTAACAATATTAAGCAGTTGAATATACTGTATCGAGATTTACAAAATACAACATTTAAAGTTTAATTACTTACTCAAACAAAAAAGTTAATAACACGAAATTTTGTTGTTGTTTTGTGATTTGAAATAATTTTAATTGATACACCATTGTTGTGGCGGTTGTCCAATAAACCAGACTGTTTGTTTGACTTGACTTGACCAAATGATTTGACTTTAAATGACTCTATCGTATTATCTAAAGTCAAAACATTTGGTCCAATATTTTTAAATATATTCCATATTAAAAAGTATCTCAATATTTTCCATTTTCTTTCTTTTCCTTTTGCTATTTTAATTGTCTTTAAAATCTCATTCTGTTTATTAAAAAAAAAATTGCACAAAATCCATAGTCTACTTATATTTTAAACACATAATCCTCATTCATTAATTATCTCTATTGTGTCACGTTGATTCTGCTATAATAAATTCGTTACGCGACACATCGTCGTTACGATTACACGGATTACCAAAACGAAAAAAAAGAGACAATACATAAAAAACCAGTTCTCTCAGCCAGATTTCGCATGAACGAAATTGAGCGCGAGCGTGATCCGCCTGTCATCAAAAAACATTCCTCTCTCTCTCTCTCTCTCTACCGCCGCGCCGGAAGTCGGATATAAAACCGCGTGCAGTTTGTATCCCCCTCTCCCTCCCCCCAAAAAAAGAGTGGCGAACGAAACGGCATAGAATTTGACAAAAACCTCAGGACCTCCGGCACCGGGTCAAATTTCTATATCGGCTGTCGCGGGACAGCCCGCGCAGCCGCCGATAAAATCCGTCGAAAAAATAAAAGAAAAAAAAACATCCGCGATCTCTCTGCCGGTATTTAAATTCCGAAACGTCGAATAAAGATGAAAGGAGTCGCGCGCGCGCTCGCGCTCGCGGTTCACGAGCGGGACTTATCGGCCGATCTGGGGGAAACCGAGATCGAACGTCAGCGCGGGGCTTCGATTTCAAATTCATCGCGCGCGCGCGCGCGCGCCACCAAAAGAAAACTAAATTCACCCCGGTATCGGGACAGATACGCGCCGCGTTTCGACAGTTTTTTTCTTTTTTTTTTGGTTCCCCACCCCCGGGTAAAACGCGCGAACACGTATTTTCGAGGCAGATACGAGGAACGGGTCGACCAACCAATGGGAATTTATTTTTCCGCCGCGACAAAACGGACAAGGAGAGAGAGGGAGAGAGAGAGGGAAGAGAGAGAGAGCAAGAAAAAAAGAGGGAGAGAAAGAGAAAAGAGAGAGAAAAAGCGAGAGAAAGAGAAAAAGAGGAAAAGAAAAATACAGAGTGAGAGGAAGAAAAAAGAAGAGAGAAAGAGGAAAGAGAGAGAGGAAGAGAGTGGGGGTGGAATGCCCCGTGTCGCTGTATCGCGCAGATGATATCATCGCTCGCTTCAATCATGGCGCTAGGTGCACGTGTGTTCGGTATAGCGACTAAATGTGCGCGAACTGAATCCCTTTCTTCCATCCTTATACTGCTTTTTTACTTCACTATGCTTGTTCCTCGAACGCCACTAAATTGCGAAGCTAAAACTTTCCAAACCTCTGCGAGTTACTGTTGCTTTAATAGGACTAACATTTTACTGCGATGCCTGGGTCTATTTTGACCCGTAGTATAATAATCAATGTTTGATTTTAGAACGATGTTCTAAACTTGTCGGCGATCCCTCAAAATGTTTAATTTGTTTGGAATCGTGTGGAAAAGTAAAATATTGAAGTTATGCGTTGTATAACCTGTAATGTATGTTTTTATATATTTTTGTGTAATGTAATGTGGGTGTCAAATGATGAGATATGATATTTTGTATAATATTTTGTGTACATGAAATGATATGATGTTACATTTCACAATATAGTTTATAATGTTGTATAGTTGTTTTTTATTATAATTAATGATACTTTAATTTGTTTATAATGTTATGTGAACTAAGAAATTGAATGACATGATCCTTATATGACGTTCCAGGAAATGAATTTGTAAATGGAACTTTTTTATAATATTAGATTATGTAATATAGTTTATAATATCATATTTTGTAATATAGTTAATAATATTATAATTTATAATATAGTAAAGTTCAATTATATTTTATAATATAATTATTATTAAAGTAATATATTATAGTTTACGTATAATATTATAATATTAGACTGTATTTTAGGCTTTATAGTTTATACAATAATAGTATCATATTTCATAATTTCCAAAACCAGATTACTCAGTGCTATATTAAACAAATTACCCATCTCTAATTATTTCCACTTCAGATTTCATAAAACACAAAATGCATTCCTCTCGTTGCATCGGAATCGTTTACAATAACAATGTCATCGATTTTTACCTTATCAAATTTTATTAAATCTTACTATAGCTTCTTAAATCAAATTTTATCTCAACTTCCAATAAAATCAATATATTACTCTATTAATATATTACTTAATTCTGACTGAAGTCTCAAAAATACCGTAGAATTTTTCGAGCATCCAACGTGCCGGCATGAAATATCCACGCGAATTCGACGTTTCCGAAGTAACTTCAGAAAGTGGCTTCGCACGTGGTTCTCACGAAGATGTTACAATACGGGAAAGTAATATAGGGGTGTTCCACGCGGCAAAAAACTATTCCTATTATCATGTGTTCCACCGTGTGTAATGCTGCCCGCGGGCTTTAAAATAGCTCTCTTTGTAATTGCTTCTGTGCAATTTAATTGGTACTACCGCTGGGTAATGTATCCCACTACAAAGGGATTAAACATAATTAAGAAGTATGAAAAAAAAGTGTGCGCAGGTCGTTATAAGCGTGTTAGAGAATAGAAGAGGTAACTCAACCAGCAAATTACCTTTTCGACCTACTAGTCTTATTAACTGGTTGACGTCGAGTTAATCGTGCTAACGTGCGTAAATTAGACGTAATTACATTAAGTACAGAATTACGTACATCAATGTTTTAGATCGGGTATGTGGATAACAAGTGCAGTCGTAATTAATGCATACTCGCGAGATTGCAAATTGCGTATAATCTATAGTTTGTAATATTGGTGAATTGAAAATGATTAGCTCAAATATAAAATTCTGAATATATCGGAAGATTTAAATAATATTGTTGCATTGTTTTCAAATCGTACAAATTACAAGAATAAATTATTTACTTTTACTTCATTTCTGATTTTTAGAAGCGTCTTGGAAGATTTTTATCCTGCACAAAGACCTGTTATTTACTTATAAATTGATAGCAGATTTGATGCATTTGTAACAAAAGGGAACAAAATGATAAAAATGTTTTTCAAATGTTGCACTATTTTCAACTAATTGAAATAGTTAACAAATGACATAAATATTTACGTAGCTCCAGTGCTGACAATTTTCATTTTTCATAAATATCCGTGCTATACTATATATACAATTGAATATATTATATAAATATTATATAATGTATATATTATATGAATATAGGTATAAAGCTTTATATATCATTTCTATCACAGTATACTCAATAAATTTATATTAAAAGTTTTTCCATGGATCTGTTAATTTTTATAGGTCAAGTATTTAAACCACACTAGCAATAAACATTTTCCGCTTGAACATAGCAAATAAAATAGCAGCCCCGTGGCGAGCACTAGCTTTAATCGATGTTTCCGAAGCTGCACTTGCACCGCTTTAATATAAAGCCGGCCGTACGTCTTGTCAGGCGGCATTGTGTAAGAATTTCAGACACTACAGCGAAAGTACACGGCACTGAATTAATTTAATGAATGTAATATTTTAATGAAACCACTTGCTCCAGAATTCCCGTTCAAAATGTGAAATAAAGTGGATGTAGCAGTGGGGTGGTGGGAGGAGGTGGTGGGGGGCGGTGGGAGCATGAAATATGTTTCCAGTAATATTAATTCTCCGAGGACGATTTGCGCGCAGTATTTAACATCGACTAGAAACTGAATTTTCGTAAAATATCTGCGATACCCCGTGTACCCGCGTAGAAGGTATTTAATTAAAACGTCATAGAATATAGCGTAGATCGTTTCATTAATTCTCCCTTAACTAAATGTTGCTGCCGCCGACTTTACACAAGGGTTTTTAATTAAAAGTTCTATCGGTTCGATGGAAAATTAATTATCGAATTTGTACAACACTATACGCCTACGTGATGGTAATTTATTTTCCACCGGAGGATTATATCGCGTTATTGTTGCAAGTTACGAGAGATCAGAAATATTGCAAAGTTCATTAAACTATAGCGATACTGTGTAATTATCGGTGGATATTCGGTTGTTCGCGAACAAATCAGTTGTTAATAGCCATGGAATTCTCAATAAATTCAATGGAAATTAGGAGTTTGTTCGAAAGTTAATTAATTTAATACTGTGATTCCTTCTAGAATTAATATTTTAGAAAAATCTTATAAAATTCGACTTTTGAATGTACAACAGCCTTTTGTCAGTATGGATTAAATGCAAATTTTATAGAAAAATACCTATTTTATAAATTCGAAAAATTATATTCATCTACAACTTGTATTTTAAGCAATAAACGTAGTACGTCGAAATTCTTCTAACAATTATTTTATGCATTTGCGACAAGAATATGTAATTTATGTACACAATCAATAGCAATAGTTAACATGTAAAGCAATAAAAGCACTATAAAAATTTAAAAATATCAGTTTCCTATTTTAATAATAATAATAATAAACGAATTTCTTCTGTATAATAAAAATTAATGCTGCAATATTTATTTTTTACCCCGAGTGTCAGATGAAAAAACCTAAGGAGAGCCAACTTAATTAATTTTTCAAGTTCAATATGACCCGGCGTTCGATTGTTACTAAGCCGGTAGTCCGAGGGTTAAACAACCCCTCCGCGCAGCAAACTTGCAGTGTTAATACGCGTTCTCCCAGTGTAATTAATGTCACGGTACCGGGAACGCGTAATGTTTGCGTTATATCGAGAAACGTGTGTATATATCGATCAGTCGAAGTTCACGCAGACCCCCGTAGGTGCCCGTGCGTACATTTCGTAACTTTAATCGGATATCCTGCTACCGAGAGCACGCGGCTGCCTCCGAATATGAGAGCGGGGCCCCGTATGAATCGTTGTCGGCTGCATTCACGTGATACGGCAACTAAATAAAATCAAGCGCGCCGGCGAAACTTTGACGAATTGAAATAGTTAGCGAAATCGACTGGCTGACTGGCGAAAGAAATTTATTCTGAAATGAAATATCTTTTCAAGCTTTACGAACGATTTTTCCTTTGTACGTGTGCGCGCACACGTGTGCACGGCTATTAAAATTTCAGTATGCAAGTGAACGCAGGCGTAAAACAATTTTCTATTTTCTAGAAAAAATGATTAGGGACGCGAAATTTCTAATTATTGTAGGTTCGAAGGTAAAAGATATAATTCATGGTTAGTAGAATATACACTCACACAAGTGAAGAAGAATAAGTATAGAGTATAAAATTAAATATTGTAAATATATATTAATATACAGCAAATACAGTGTAAATATAGAGTAATTAAAATATATTAAATATAGAGTAATATACGATAACTATAAAGTAAATATAAAGTAAATATAGAGTATGCAGAAAAAATAGAGTAAATATAATATAAACATATAGTAAAAATAGAATAAATATAGAATGAACATATAGTAAAAATAAAGTAAATATAGAATTAACATACAGTGAAAATAGAGTGACTACAGAGTAAATATACAGTAAAAATAGAGAAAATATAAAATAAACATATAGTAAAAATAAAATAAAAATAGAGTAAATGTAGAATTAACATACAGAAATAATAAAGTAACTGTAGAGTAAATATACAGTAAAAATAGAGTAGATATATGGTAACACTATAAATAGAAACACAATATACAGTAACACAAAGAAAGCATACATTAAATATACAGCAATAAAAGACTGTATTCAAACACAAAGCTTAAAGCTTAAAATTTACCCATGGATTTTCCATAGTCGATGCTCTCTCGTTCTCTTCATTCAATATCCCTCCATTCGAATGCTCCTCCCGTGTCATACTTCTTCTATTATTGTTATGTTTTAATAGACTTGTCCAATATACAAACAAATATTAATCCGTATCGAAAACATAAACAGAGCAATATTTGTATGCAATTAGTAGGTTGAATCGAAATTGAATCTATATCTCCCGTATCAAATAATCTGGCTGAACATTGGTGTGTATTGGTATTCAAGCTTATCGTACTAAACGCTTACACGTATATCAATACACACACACGTACACGTGACTTGGCGAATTGCCGAACTGTCTCATGCGTTCGACGAAATGAAATGAATCTCTACTGTGTCCATATTCACTGCGGAAAACGCTACAGTAGCTTATCGTAGTCGAATTCTCATCGAGTTATCGAAAATCACTTAAATTGTTCATTACGGAAAATATCTCGTTTCTGTCGGATTATTTATTAGGAAAGATTTGGTCTTATTAGAAGATCGAAAGGAAGTTAAGCCGAGGTAAAATAAGCTTAGAATTTAATGTAGGATTCGCAGATATTGTTTTGCTTGAGTTTACTTGTAATTTTGCTGTCATAAAGTAGCTGCGGATTTAATGAAAAATTTAATTAGTCTGCATCCATTGCGAGATGCGGGGTTACGGTGATATTTACTTCGTTTTGCAAGAATGTTAATTTGTTGAAGATGGTACGACAATATTTGGGGATTAGTCGACGTTTTTCTTGTTTTGAGAACATTGTTGTCTAGTTCGAAGAAGGGAAAAATTGGTTATATTGGTTAGAAGATTCCTTCAAAAATTCACTGAATAACAACACAATAAACTTTTGCTAGCGCGCGTAGCTTTTGACATATTATAAATTTAAAATAGGTGCATAAAAGTTGAGTTTACGAGATTGCAGATTGAATTTTTATAAAACAAAACTTACCAATCCCAAACTACACGTTTCGATATTGAAGCGTCAATCACTCAAGTGCCTTCAACCGATATCTATTATAATTGCTTTATTACATATACATTAGTACAAGTTTGATATAGTATACATATATATTTGATATATTATCAATATTATGTATGTAATAAAAATTGAAAAATGAATTTATTGCTTTCAGCTCCTGAAAGATTGCAGTTGCATAAATAAGAAAAAGTGTACAGGAAAAAGTCCTTGCAATTTACTTGAAATATACGCAAAATATTTTGTATATGTTAAATATTTTGACACTTCAGTATCACAATACAAAATTCGGGAATAGTGAATTGTTTTTCTAGAAGTTCAATCTATGTCTAATAAGTCTTTAAAATGCCAACTTTTAGGTAGTTATAAAATAACTAACTTTACGATAACCTAAAAGCTGACTTAATACTCTATCTTACCTATAGAGTGCGACACAAAAGTACAACAAGATGGCGGAAGCTCTTGATTCTTTTCCCTAATTTTATTTCTAAAAGTAATTCTTTAGAGTAATATGGTGGCATGTTGTTTTTAATAAGCAAATTTTTAATTTATAAACTAGTACGATATTGGCAACTTCCCTTTCATGTACCACCCTTCCGTGACTAGACACTACCCCTATGGTCCTCATTAAAACCCTAAAAATTACAGTAAACTTACAGCAGTAATCACAGTTAGATCACGAATCAGAAACTGATTAAGATCAACCACAAATATTCAAGATTGATCCTCGCAGTGGCGGTGTACCGCAGCACCACCGCCAATTCGTAGATTTCCGCGTTGTAACACGGTCAAATGGCCTGTAAGATGGATAATGCGATTGCTCGAAATATCACGTTTTCCGCGCGGAGGGTCGTTTAAACATCGTTAGCGGGCTTTTTCCTCGCATACCAGAATCTCGCCGCGCCTGGTTACGCAGTCGTCGTCGTCGTCGGCGAGCGGCGAGCGGCTATTCAAGATGAAATTCAATGACCTGATTTTCGCGCGACGTTCCATCAAATTAATGTGTAGATAGAAACTTTCCAAGTTCGAACCGTGAGCGCGGGGAGAGGGAGGGTGGATAGAGAGAACCACCCCACCCCCCTCCCCCTCCCGAACTCGCCGCAGCACCGGCAGCAGCCGCTGTTTCTGTCTGCGCGGCAACCCGGTTGCATTTCCGGCACTCGAAAACTTTTGAAAGTTGATATCTCCCGCATTAATTTGGCGGAATGCTTTATAAAAGCGAGCCATCGGGCTCGTTCCGTCTGCGCCGCGACGCGAGCGCGCGCAACTGTCGTCGACGTGCAGTCGGCGAGATAACGCCCCGCACAGTTTGCTAAGCGCTAGATATCAAATCGACCCCGACCGCTCTCGTTTCGAAGTTAGCTGAAAATGTATCTGGACCGGTTTTACGTCGTTACGGGAACGTGCAGAGACACGGACGGAAAGTATCGGGCGTCTTTATACCGACTAGACCGCGCCTGTTTATGCGGTTTCGCGTTTCCATAAGCTGTTCCTAGCGGAACTCGAATGGCAGGGGGAACGTCTACGTTGAAATGATTTTCGTGCGGTATGTCTGCGTTATTTATCGGTAAGAAATAATAGGTAAGACGTATTGAACACTATTTATCGTATAAAAGATATTGGAATTTTTGTTTTACTTTTTCGGTTAATATAGTGTGTTTTAGCGTAGTATGTTTTCTTGAAGAAATGTATGTTAGAACAGAGATAGAATTTTTTAGAACAGAAAGTCTTATACATAAGTCATTCAGAAATAGTTGAATAAAAAAGTACTTTATTAATTGTTGTTTTACTTGTAAAATTGTTGTGTGCTTTGTAATTTAATTTTTTAGATAAATATATCTAACAACAGGAGCAGAAATTATTCTATTTAAATTCTTCAGAAATAGTTACGTAACAAATTCCAGGATAGTATTCCATTTTTATTTCATTCTTTGATTTGACAAATTATGTCGCGTAAATAATATTACATTAAAAAAGTCATTCCGACTGCTAGACAAAAACGTAAAAGAAAGCTCAGGTCACAAACGAGCTTCATCCTAATTAAAGCTAATCTAAAAAAGTCCTCCCATTGCCGCCAATAACGCATCGACCGAGTTAAGTAGAAAATAAAGTCTCCGTCGGACGTAATTGACGGTATTTACTCGATCGAACATCAGTAGGTAGAAGAATCCACGAGGAACGCATAAATACCACAATCAACTTATGACTCACATAAATCCCGAGCAATCAAGCACAATTAAAAACACTTTGTCCCACGAGCCAATAATTCCCGTTCGTACAGTTCCCGTAATCCGCCTCCCCCGGTGAAAAGACATTCTTCGGCCGTGAGGCTCGAACGGTCCGTTGATTCGTTTCCACTCATTCCTTATGGCGACTAATGAAAAAATGTAATTAGCAGGCGCGACGAAACGGACTCGCCACGGACTCGCCGCCCCCTCGGGCTCGGCTCGATTCGGCTCGATTCGCGTCCCGTTCTTAATTCGTCGGGATGTAAAGCCCGGCAGCAGGCATAATCAGCTTTCGCTGCCCTTTCACGGTAAAGTTTGCTTACGTTAGCCGGTCCGTTCGGTCCCCGGAATAACTTCGATAAACATTTCGACCTCCTCCTCCTCCTCCTCCCGCCGCCCTCTCCTTTCTTCTCCGCCTCGCTCCCTTTAAAACTGGACTGCGTGCGCGCAAGCTGTACACGTGGACAACAGACCGCCGTTGTTGCGGGTATATTTCGAAACCGAGGACTTTATCTGGGAAAAGGACTAGCCTCGCGGCACTACAATACCGCCACTATGTTCCGATCATTCCATAAATGCTGTTTATGAATATATGTATACAATCGTACGCGAAAGTATTCGAACGCTTACGCTGCTAACGTTCGACTAAAAATAAAATTGTACGCTTAAAATTCGGCGAGAAATCAGTCATCGATAAGATTGCTTATTTAAAGTAACTATTTCATTGTTCCTATCATTTAAATATTACCTTTTTGTAAATAAATGATTTAACAGAAATCGTAAGAAGAATGATATTTATTTGGTTGATAAAATGATAGTATACATACCATAATGTATCAGAAATTAACTTTTAATAATTCTTTTTAACCTTTAGTTAAAAGTAACAGTTTTTAATTTTCCTTGATGTATTTATATGTAATATTAACATGACGTGATTAATTAGATTATTGTAATAAAATTCTTATATGTAGAATAAAGTCTCCTATTTCCTAGAAGAAATATTGTTACGTTTCAATTTAATAGAACCTGACTATTATTATTTTTCTTATTACTATAGAATGAAAATTGCAGGTTATGCAGCATTAAACAATGTTTAGTGTACATTACCTGTGAATTTAAGAATAGTATGAATATTTATTATTAAGTTTTATTAAGATTTCATATTGTGAAGACATTTGTTATCAGTAGATTGCAGATCATTGTGCAAAATAAAAGTGGTCCTGATTATTTTCAATAAGCAGGAACGTAGACATTTATTTCTGTTTTTAATTATTTTAATAACTTGGCGATAATAAAATGATATATTAATGTTAACGAATGCTCGAAACTTGCTTTAAAATATCGTGTCAGACTTGTTATAAAAATTTCTATGAAATATGTCAGAAATATGTAAATATAAATAAATATGTATTAATATTTAAACATTAAAGTAAGGGTTGCCATATAATAAATATAAATTTCCTGCCTGACATAAGAATTTACTATCAACGAACAAAAGCTAATCAACGTATCCACGAAATCGACGTGAAAGGGTTCGCAAGACGACGCAAGAAGTTAAACCAAAAAAAACGAAAAAACTCAAGAGTCGGAAGCCCAGTAAATAATTTCTATCTCCGAAGAGTGTACGGTTAAATTAGAGCTGAATTGAAGCCCGGGGAAGAAACTAACGAACTAGTTACACTTAATAATCGCAAGGTGTAAATTGTAGATAGCGACCGGAGGAGGGGACGACGGACTGCGTCGAACAATGAGAACGGGAAGAGCCAACAACAGCGGATCCGCGCGGGAGAGGGCCTCTCGGTAAATCAAGAAAAACGTACGGTCGGTTTCTGATTAAACGCGTTGGAGAAAAACGCGGGTGTATGAAGGAGCTTCACCCGCACGTGCGCGCGCCGTGGGTGAACTCAATTCCGAGGATTAACGATTCATAGTACTTCCGAGGGCGCAATCGCTTTATTACGATACTGTTCTTTCGCGGAGATGTGGCCGGAAGCGAAACGAAGAGATATTAAAGCTGAAAGAAACATGAGGATAGAGAGATAATTCCGCGCCGGCGCGCGCGCGCGAAAAGGAACCCGACGAAACGATCGCGATGGCGCCGTGATTAAACGGGCCGCGGCGATGCTCCTGCAGCTGGTTGCAATAATCGGCTGCCTCTATCGCGTATCGCGTATTGATAACGGCGACGCCGAAAGTCAAGAAGATTCATTTCACTCGGCGAAGAACGGCGAAAAACGGCGAACGACTTTCAAAGACAAATGGCGCATTGAAGTAGCGCGGTTCTCTAACAATTCGAAAGAAACTTCCATCGTGATCGGGCAATCGGAGCGCGAGCATAACCGAGACGAATTCGTCCGAATGTTTGTATGTTTTCTATTGTATCCTACGCGAGACTTCTTTCACCGCAATTTGCTCCGCGGAAATCACGGAAAAGATGTTCGCGATAATTATGGAAATCGTTTAATGCTTCCGACAATGAATTTTATATTATCGACAATCAGTTTAATTTTATATTACGTTAAATGCATTAAAAAATGATATAGCTCATTCTCGAAAGAGATATTATTTCCAGCAATAGGTTATGCAGAGGTTATGTTAATTTTTAAAGACTCTTAGGCGCCACTAAAATTGTTACATCACGCGTCTAAAATCATTTTTATACTATTTTTTAAGTTTAGATTTAAAAATGGTTAGAAGTGTAACTATTTGTCTGCATGAGTCCCAAGAATCAATTTCCTCTAAATAAAATGCACTTCAATGAATTAGCTTATACATACATAGCGTAGCGTGGACACCCTAAGAAATTCTTTTAAAATTCATTTCAAAAACTTCCTTGACGTCGATAATAAAATATTACTTTATTATAACAATACCAAATAATACGTTTTAATAAAAATACTTATCGATTAAATTATTCAATTTACAAGAGAGTATTATAATAAATTTATTTGTTTTAATACTCAAATGATAAATTGAAGACTAATCAAGTGATTTACATTGATAAAAATACATAGCGAAAACATTTATTGAAATAAATACAGTGAGAACGCTATATATTTTACTAAGAACACGGTATATATCAGAATCCTAGGAAACAAAAGAAACAATATGCTCGTTCAGAACTCGGTCTAAATGACACCCCAAAAGATATTTAAAATTCATGAACCTGTACGCGTAGCGTGCCGGAGAGCGGCATAATATCGAGTCGAATAAAGTTTATATTTCATTTTTGATGGAACACAAGCATACATATTACACGCCGTCTGACGGACATAAAAATTACGACGAAAACGCTGTTCGAATATCGCGCGTCTCCATCCGAAGACAATTTCTCCCATCGGAAAACCGTAAATCTGCATAAGCAGTTGCGTCTGCTTTATTACAACGACGAACGGATGGACACGGAATGTTCCCGATGCATCGCTAGCGCACCCGTGCGTTGTCTACCGGAGAAAAGTATAAAAAGCAACTTTTCCCTGTCCACGCTAATCAACCTCCCAGACGTGTTTATAAGCAGTTTTTAATTACTTTATGTCTTCGGGCTTCCTGTTACTGTTCGCGACGTAATAGGAGTGTCGGTTGATATTCGATTTTTAATCCGATCGGACGTTACTCCGTGTACTCGGATTTACATTTTAAACGGAGCACGTTGTTCGAAATAATTGCACTCTTGTTTCCATTTTCTCAATGATGTATTTTTAATCTAAGGTAGCTTGCTTTCTGAATCTGATCTCTATAATTAAGTATAAATTCAATTAAGAATTTTTAAATTACTTTTTTAAGAAAATTCTCAACAGATCCAACTTGCAACAAATTCTGAAGAAATTAATTACCATCTTTTTCTTCTTATAAGTTTTTTTTTTGTGGAGAATAAATTCTGATTTGATAATTACAAATAGTAATGTTACTTTATATAATATATTGAATATAAATGTTATTTTTATTGTCTAATTTAACATATTATATAGCTGCGGTAGAAAGTATTAGTATTTAGTTGTAAATGCCATCGTTAGAGCGTTTATTTTTACGTTAATAATAATTTATTTAAAATAGTGGAATGAGATAGATTAACAATCTTTTCAGAATGCGCTCGTATAACAATAAATACTCTTGTCATTCTGTCGAATGTAGTACAATGGCTTACAGATATCTGAAATTTATAAAAAATTAAGTAATCCGCCAAAGTATTGGAAAACTTTTTAATGCCGTGAACGAAGAAGATGACGATACAAGTATAGTTTGAAATTTTTCTCAACCCCTCAGGAATATCGAACGCTTCTCCGGGTCGATGTTCAATTTTCTCATCCTGTAATTTTCTAGGAGAGAGAAGCATTCATTTCTATATTAATATTTTAATATTGCAAGTTGCTTTCAGCTTTATTGAAAATATTATCCATAGAAAATATGTGAGTAATTATTATATTATAATGTGCATATATGTAATATCAACGATGTCCTTATTTTATTTTCAACACGTGGAATCTTTTAATAAACCAAAGACATTTTTATCTATGTACAATTATTTATCGAAATAGAAGTTTGAAGAAAGATCTCTTAATATGATTTTATACGTTTTGATAGTATAATTATCGCAGCGTGATTATGAGATACCTTACTCCATAAATTAATAATTAATTAATATAAATTTAATAAATTGATTTCGAGATTAAACTAATATTGACTAATATTGAAGCTCGAAATATGTTTTGTAGTCAAATCAAATTAATATATCATCGTCTTTGATTTATACGTACTACATAACGCATATTTAATAGAATTTCGCTAATTTATCAAAATGCATATCTTAGTGACGGCGTTTTAAATTCTCTGTAATTTTTGAAAATGTAAAATGCAAAGGAATATTTAAAACTCGGTATAAATTATTAATCGCTGAGAGCACGGTTGCAAAGTGGATGGTTAAAGATTTACTGTTATCGGATGATTGAAATCACGGTCGTAAGAATTGTTTGAAGACAGACTTAAGGCTAGAAAAGAACGCTGTAAAAAAGATGCAGCAATTATTAAAATTTATCCAAAAAAATAGTACACGTTTGTTGACTTTTCTAGTATATTAATAAATATTTTAATTTTCCTGATTTTGTTCTTATTCAAAAGGAGACGGAACACATCATTTTTTCGAGACAAAAGTAAAATAGAATTTAAATACTAATGTATAGTAAGAATTAAATTTATATAGAAATTTATATATCATTTACAGATACAAAATTTATATGTAAATTTTTGTTTAACACATTATTATCGATGATTCTATTCTTTTCTAAAATTGATGATCTCTCGCTGTCATTCCAGAAACTTCGAGACATGATTAATTAGGTTGTATTATATTTTATTATAAATATACAATATTATATATATTATTGTATTATAGATTAATTATATAGTGACTATTTTTGATTAGTTATAAGAACCACAGCTAGATTATATATTACTATAAATATATATTATGTATTATTATAAATGTGTATTATATATATAATTATACTATAATAGATTAATTAATCATTAAATAAAGGACATTTTTGATTAGTTATAAGAATCATATCTAGATCCATTCAAATTAGTGCCACGAATCTTCAATTATATATTTCCAAAGCCGTTTTACTGACCTCAATGTCAATCCTCTTATTGGACCGGTCTCGTTCACATAATCTCGGCATAGTCGTATCACACGGTTCAAGCGCTGAAATTCTACTCCGCAGTGACAAGCACTGTTAGACGTAAAATGAAGTCTCGCTAATGAACTATTTGAATTATAATGACTGGGAACATCTGCCAATGAAAATTTCAAAATCCCTTGGAACCATAAGTCCAATATATTATGGCTTACCTTTATCCTTGCGGTAGAATCAAAGGTGGTCCACCCTTTAGGTAGACGTCGCTCTCTGATTAAACCTCAATTATTGAGAAGCTAATGGATATACTTGCTTGAAGTTCGAGGTCTCTAGATAGACTAGTAAGCGGAGCGCCGACATTTGACGTGAGACATTCTTTATTCGTTTCTTTTGCAAGTAAATCTACGGCTTTGCCATTAATCATTGATATTGTCTTTGGTTTTATTAATAATTATATTTATATGGGTGTAAAGGAGACGATTTTGTGTTTTATTTGGGGGGGGGGGGGGGGAGTAAATATATGTAAATTTAATGAATAATTATTTTATACTAATGTAAATATATAATAATATATTATAATATAATATATTTTTATTATCTTATTATTTTATTATTGTTCTTCTTATTATGTAACTATCCATAATTATTATTATTGTAAGCCAATTTGAGTCTATAAAAATATAAATATCGCTTCGAATGTTTCGCTAAATAATCTGTATATCACAAGACCCAGCTAATTTTATAACATGATAGTAAAAAGAACAATAATGCAAATTAAATCTCATTATAGTCATTTCTCCCATCTGTCCATTTATTTTCTATACTAAGACTATAGCTTATAAAATGGACCATTTACTTAAAAAATGATGTAAATCCACTTGCAGCCTGTAAATATATTTATTACATCAGCTAAATAAAAAAAATCTATATAACCAAATTATACATTGATGTTAGTAAAATATTATAAAAATTGTCACAATTAACTTCTATTTTTGTATTAACTGCTAACTATATTTTGCATATGTATATGCTAACTATTATTTTTCTCGAAACAATAGAAGATCCATTTACATCGCTTTCCCAATAAACGATGAAAATATCCTCTGTCGCAAAAGAAGGACTTACAGCCCCTCAAAATCTCAAATCCGACAAACAGCACCTGATGTATACTTTTCCAACCGCATAAAACCGATCAAGCGGAGAGGAATAAGTATTTATCTAGCTCGGAGAGCTCCTCGCGGTCACCGCAGACGAATTTTTCTTTCGCACGGTGCTCCGCAGTCCCGTAACAACCGGCTAAATCCTCGGACTCGAAACTCCAATATCCGTCCGAAATTCTGCACCCGGCCGCGCTCTCTCCCCCGTATCCTCCCCCCTTCGCACGAAAAGCGCAATTCTACAAGCGGCCATCGCGAGCCTCGAATTTTCCGTGTCAAATGTAACACGCGCGTCGCCGTATTGCGAAACTCGAAACGTTGTATCCGTAGCCGGGCGCCGGCGGACCCGGTCGTTCCACGGCGTTGTTAAAGAGACATTAAGTTTCGCTCCCCGAGAAATATCTATTTTCAAATGTCCGCCGGATTCACCCCGGGGCTGAATATTCAGCAGGCTCTATCGGAAACTACGCGTGTATATGCGCGGTGCCCTCCCCCCCCCCCCCCCCCTCCACCGCCGCCGCGCATGAATACAGCCGCCACGGATATTATACGAGCATTTACATAAGACGTAGGTGACGTTTCGCACGGACATCGCGGGAACCGTCGGCCGTCCCCCCCAGGATAGTTTCGGACCCGGCTGGAACGCCAGAATTTCCAGCGGCAAGAGGCTATCCGCTCTCGTGCCCCGCAACGCGCACGCCGGAATTCTGCGTTGCGAGCTCGGAGGCGCGAAATAGCAGTCGGCCGAGCATTCGGACACGGACACCGAACCGGTCGGAGATCACACTCGCGGAAATTTGTGCTCTCGGAAAGAGCCGCGACGTGGTATCTTTTCATGAATGGCGCCTTACGATTCGTGACCTCGGGAGATCTTAACAATAGGTTTATGAAGATTTCGTGTATCTCTATGGCGCACGTCGACTTGACGCATGTTAAAAAAGATTTTGTAGAATAGGTAATTTATTTTTAAAGGAATATTGTTATAGTGGTGTATGGATATCGAAATATTTATATCAAAATGATACGGTACTTTATAAGTCCTTTGGCGAAGAGTAAAATATTATCTGTATTATGAAAAATTGTTGCACTTTGGGGTCAGCTTTTACATCATTTTATGAATCTGACAGGACGTTAATTTCGAAGCTAATTTTGCTTAAATTATCGTTCAAGCGAAAACAGTTTTTAGGGAATTTTTATCAGTCGAAATCCATGTGTAGATTTTGCAATATCAAAGTTAAAAATAAATGTAATTTTAATTGTATAATATTATCTTCTTCACCCTCTTAGTACTGACAAAAGAGTCATGTGTACCTGACAGACATGTATGAAACTCGTTTGATGTAGTTTGATCAAGTTTAGAAAAGTAATTGCAAGAATTTTGTAAAACCAGATAATTACCAAATTCAAAAAGAGAGGAGAAATAAGAAATAAAATTATTATTTAGTGAAAATATTAAAAAAAAACAATATTTTTTCAAGAGTAGCCAACGATAGTATATTGTTGTTTGGCACTAAAAGGGTTAAAAAGAATTGACAAGTTTTATTGTCAAAGGAAATGTGCAATAGAATTACACAATTTTATGATTTAAATTCCCTTTAATAATACAAGTCTTTACTTTAATTTCTTATATGTCAGAAACAAAGTAAATTTTAATAATTAATACCAAGAATAATGTTCGTAAAGTGACGCAGAAGAATATTACAAGAATTCGTGTATTAATCAACAATTCTTCATATGTCAGAAATAAAATTATAATAAATCTGTCCTAAAACGATTTTTCTAAAATCTATAAAAGTTTTAACAGAAAAAAGCATAAAACAGAGAAACTGTGCAATGATATTCAAGGTTCGTTGACCTCGTAGAAAAGAAGAAAATGATAAAAGACACGGTACGATCTGGTTCTGTAGAAGTTTATGGGACAGGATCACGTGAAATAGCACGGAGGAATATTTTAAAATTTTTGCGTACCGTTCAACGATTTTTCGTATATCAGAACCCGGAGAAATTGTGAAAGACTCGACGGGAAACGATCTTCTCGGAGTCTATGGAGGATGGAGCGCGTAAAGTAACATGAAGGAGTACTTCAAAAACTATGGCGGCGTCCGATAAGTTGTCATATATCGTAAATAGAGCAGATTATGAAAAACTCGACAGGGGATGATTCTCTGAAGTGTGAAATATGAAAGAATATCTGAAAAAAATGGTATCGTGTCTATGAATTTGTTAAGAATAAAAAGAGATTATGGAGAACTTTTAATACCTAGGCGAAAAATTTATTGCTAAGATTATCCACTTTCACATTTCTCTCAACAATTTTTATATTTTTATATTTCTCTCAATATTCCAACTTTTCTAACCTTCTCAATTGACCAACTATTAGGTTAATTTGTATACTTAAGATTGAAACTTTAACTAATCAATTTAATTAGAAAAGCTTCAAATTCATTTGTATATTTCGATTCTATTTAGAAGGGTTAATGAGTGTAACATAATTATGTCTACATTGTTCTTAACAATCTTCAGACGTTTCTCAAGCTGACATATTTATAACAGTTGGTTAGTTATTGTTTATAACCCAGTTAATTTGCATTCACAGAATTTAAATTGATATGGAACTAAGTATTAAATAATTAAATATTATTTTGCAAGAATTTAGAAACTAATAATAAGTAATATATACACATATAACAACCCTGTAGTTGTTACATGAACCATCTGGTTTAAAGTATTAATAAAATAATTAATTCATTAATTTAATTATTACAACACCAAATTTATTTGTATATTTTGAGTGATTACATAAAAATTGAAAGGTGTAACATAACTGAATTGTGGAATTTATGTATTTATAACAAAAACAAATAAATGAAGTATCAAACAGTGAATCCAAAAAAATTGTGAAGATGTTAATATATTATTTTCGACTAATGAAAATTATTAAACAAAGATAAACATTTCTGTTTGATCGACATACTTTATGCTCAACACAAAATATGTTAATTCTTCGCAAACATGCAGTATAAACGTAATATAAAAAAATTGCAAAAAAAATTGACGATAAATTTATATAACAGTCTAACTTTTATTATTTTAAATATAAATTTCATTTTTGTTGGCGAAATATAACAGGTTATAAGCTTAATCGTATCGAAAATTATTTACTCACTGAAATTTGAAATGAAAGGATCCCTGATTCTCGAAGAAAATATTGCTAATTATTAACTGTAATTCAATGAAAATCATCGGATCGCCAAATGACCTTAGTTATTATCTAGAATAATATTGGTGACCTTGAGAGACACGGAAAAACAGGATGTTAGGTTAGTTTGTTTACCGTAGCATTTGACTCACCGAACCAAATGCCGTTTTCCTTCAACATTGTCGCGAATCGTTAAAAACAAATGACACGTTCAAGGTGAACAAGTTCCGTCGCGTTCATCCTGAACAGTCTGATACATCGATGATACGATATGATGCAGTCAATTACTGCTCGCGCCAGGTTAAATCGACAACACTGTTATTAGGTCGAGTCACAAATAATTGCCGTGTCTTGGAACAAATTACAATGACACATTTATTATCCCAATGATTCATCGTTCTCGAGCTGTCCGTGTAACAAATCATTACAAATGGTAGCGATTATATAATTACCGTTCACTTTATTAATAAATCAGTGTCATATTGTTGTGTCATTCGCTGAGTTGTTTCTTATCGTATTTTATACGGATAAATCAAAATGGAAATTAATCATCATATTACTTCGTAGAAGTTTTCACTTTTTAATTATGATGTTAATTGTTTTCTCAAATTAATAATTATGATTAATTTAGAGTAATTAAAACTAAATTAATGTTTTCATTACCTAATAATGTACTATATTGTTTTCACTAATTAATAATATACTATATTGTTTTTACTGATTAATAATACACTTATTTTTTCATTAATTAATAATTTTCTATGCAAGAGAATCGAAAGCTCTAGCTGACACATTTTATGAAATTAAATACTCCAATAGTATTTTATAGTTATTATAAAATGCAATGTACATTCGCCTATTTTTAGAAATTTCGTAGCAAAATTTTTCACCCCTCTAACTAACAATGTTCAAAATCAAAAGTTCAAAAGTCCTAATCAAAGGTGAAGCTTTTAATCCAAAACACCAAGAGTTCCTTTAAGAAGAAATGAAACAGTAGAAAAATAGTAAACAAATCATTTAGAACGATGATTGATGATGAATAACGCGTTGATTGACACATGTTTCATACATGTATAAATCACATTATTCATAGACTAGGTTCATAAATCAATTTCTATTGCCCTCTACTCAATCAACGAAAGTTTAATCAGTTAAATTAACTATATTATTAACTTAAACAAATAATAATTACGACAAATTGTATCTTTCTATTTTTAATTATATTCTAAATTATAATTAATATTAAAAAATACCGTTTGTTCTCTTATAAAACTAAATTTTCAGAAAACATTCAGCTTTATCAATAAATTAGACTACTTATGCATTTATAACAAAAATCGATCGAAGCAGAGAAATTGAAGATTGTTGCAATATTATCTTTTATTTATTAAAACGTTTAAGAGATAAAATTTTTTGCAAATTTTTATTTTGCATAAAGATCTGCATTTTATTATTATTAATAACAAGCTCAATGTAAAACGCAATCACTGGCAACGTCGAATCACTAGTACATTTTCATTAATTAATAGTACAATATATTGAGATGAATATAAAATAATTTAACAATATTTATAAAATATACGATAACTGTATTCTCACAATCGCGCTTTGTCTAATTGCTATGTCAGACATTCGTACAGCAGCATTTCCATCGCCCAAAGCGCACGCCTAATTTTCAACATACATTTACCTCGAGCATAAGCCTAGCATATTAATACATTAATTTCCTGACCAACGGAACGACTCGATAAAACGAAGATCGCGCGCGGTTCGTCTGAAAAACAGTTTAATCACGCGCATTTTCTACGTCCGATATCGCTGTACGTCGAAATTGACGTTGTTCGAGAGTTTAAGCTGGTTGTACATTCGAATAACTCGTTTAACGAACCGGCATTAAATTGGCAGTCTAGTCGTAACTATGCGCAGGCTGGTTTAATGATTCCCGTTGCTTGGACTGGCGGCGGGGCTCGCAGGCACCCGCGGCACGCTGCCACAGGCCGCGAGCGGTGCAGCGAGCGACAAGAATCACAGAGAGAGAGAGAGAGGGAGGGGCCGTGGCGGTGGTGTGTGCACTTCGGTTGAACGGCGGTCGAACTTACCGAACGCAAAACATCGGCCGAAATCGACCAACCAAAACACCGCGCGGCGCGAAGGCTGAAACGGATTTAGATGGCGTGGCTTATGGTTCGTGCGAAGCTTAAATTTGGCACCGATTGACGCACCAGGCGAATTTTATCGCCCCCGAAACCCGTAACGGCCCGCGATCGATTTTCTCGTCGAACACCTGGTTGCCGTATCGCGGCCCCGGCGCCGAATATGATTTTCGGCAGAAATAGATTTACGATACACGGGACTGCTACTTTCCCTTCGTTTCTCCGTCCTCCGATGGTGTCGGCACATACTTTCTCGTTTTCTTTGTCGAATAGCGAAGTGTTTCGATCGTGTGAACGATCTATTGTGCATACTGTATAATTTTCTCGTTGTCGATCGAGTAAATTATTTATTTATAAAGCTTGCGTTAAATGCAGTTAACGACTCCTTGTCCTACCATTTTCTTCTTGGTTATGTTGATTAAAAGAAGCTTTTTGTTCATAATAATTTTTTAGAAGATGAAAATATAAAATAACAGAATAATATTCGTATTTAACAAACTATTAGTTATATAAATCTCTATTACTATTATTTCATTTAGGTATTGAAGATATTTTAGAATTTACGAATATAATTTAGGTTAAATTGCATTTTAAACGATATAGTCTTGCTGACGACGAGTATACTCGTCATAACCTAAAATATTGCCATTTTTACATTTCCATTTTGCGTAACAATTTACTTACATATTTCGACAAATATTTTATAAAACAAGTAAAATGCATTGTGGAATATAATTGCTGTTACAATATTTTATATTGATAATAAAATATACAGAAAATTATTTTGCAATTTCAAAATTTTTTAATTTATAATATAATATATAATATAATAAAACATTCTTCCATTTTAACAATTTATCCATGGAATATCTTATTCACTGACTTTGTCATAAAACCAAAATTTTCGAAATATTAGAACCACACTGTATAAATTTATTAATATTCTACTGTTTAAATTTCTCGTATTTATTTTTGCCATAATCGCTTAAAATCTCCAATTAGCGATCCAATACCAGACCAGCGATATTACTAAATAAATCTATGATAATCGAAACCCTCATAAACATTTGAAATTGAGTCACTATAAATGCGCAGTCTAATTAAATGACAATGCCGCGGGACTTGCAGGATTAAAGCGGACAATAGACAGCGTGCTGTGAGAAAAATTTTAAAGCGGTGTAGAACACCGGCAAAGACTTCTTCCGTAGACCGTCGAATTCCGGAAAAAAATCTAACGCGATAGTAGTCGTTCCCCCCCAGGTTGAACTATAAAAATAAAACTACGAAGAGGCTCGTATTATTTTCCGTGCGGGTTAGTGCGAATAAAGAGAGGCGCCGTGAATGGAGGAGGAATTCGGTGAAATATTGCTTATCTCGGGAGTCGCGTTTCCGTGCACTTAGTTAGGAAGTCCCCGTGTCGCGGGACGCCGCAAAAAAATGTAGGGGACTTGTTCTTGCGGCGTCCGTCCGGTAGTAAGGACTTTACATGTAAAAGCACAATTCACCGTGAAAACCGTCTCTTACGAACGTTTCGCTGACGCCGTAGACCCGGGTCGATCTCTTTTTTCGTCGAACTTTTCGTCTTCTCGCCTGGAGGGACATCTTTATTTCCTCGGATACTGTCGATAATTTTACGGGCCTCCGACTCCGGCTGACATATCGGGAGTCAGGCGGCGGCAGATATAACCGGAAGTATCGGGTTCGAGATCTCAATATGTTGCGAACCCGGTATTACGGAATAAATTGTAAACGACTGGCACTGTTTTAAAACGGCCCGGCTGGCCGCCAGAGACTCGAAGCTGTCGCCGTTTGTTAAGGTTATGTTTCTCAAAATTTTGCGTCTTGTGAGTTGTTTTAATATTCTTGTTCGTATTGCGGCGAAACGACGGATGACGAATAGAAATTTATTGAATAGCTAAAAGAAAATAATGAATGATGTATTTCAAATTTTTATTGTAAAATTGCAAGTTTGTATAAATTGTTTGAATTATTTTTAGTTGAATTAAATAATGAACGTTTTATGTGGTTATAATCAAAATGAGTAGATCAAAAGTAGTGAAAATAGTTAAAGAATTTAAAAATACTATTGCATTATTTTCAACTAAATAAAATAATACAAAGATTGGAGAAATATCTTTACAGCTTAAGTATATTGTAATTAATGCAAGAAATTTTGATTTGGAAATTTTGAAAAAATTTTATAAAAGTTTAAAATCGTGATGAATAATCTTTTGAATTATTACGAATCATTAAGAAAGAATAACAAAACCAGATTTTTTTACAACATTGGTACTAATGATAGATTAACCTAGAAATAGTTACATCACTTCAAAGTTGCACCGAGCCACAAAGGGTTGAAGTTTGTCACTTGTATATTTTGCAAACTATAAATCTGGATTCAATGTTGCAAGAATAGTACAGTTAATATTATTAAAACAGTCTTGTCATTTATGTTAACAAAGATGAAGTGGAAACACAAACAATATTCTCGGTAAATTTAGTTGAATAATTATTTTGCCGTTCGAAACGACAATGTGGCAATAAGAATAGAGCGTGCACTGTGTTATGTTCAAGGTTTTCTGTGGTCGAAGTTAAGATTAACCGTTTACGTAAGCATATACTTCAACAACAAATTCTCTTCTTCCCGGGTTTATTATTCTTGCATACGCAGGCAGTTTTGGCTTTAGCGTAGCCGTGGCTCGTTATTTATAGAGTAAACGTCTGTTAATTATTTCAAGGACAACTGCAGCACGCGCAGCTTTGATTAATGTATCCGAACTACATAACTCAAAGGCTCGATTTTGAAACAGTGCGATCACTGTACAGGATGGTGCTTCGAAATATTTTACGCAGACCACTTGAATATTTCACGCAACTTAAATGTTGTAAGTGGATTAATAGCCTAAGTTAGGATATTTTTTCGAAAGTTAATATTTGAAGCTTTTGAGATCACAATTAATTTTCGTATAAAATATTTTGTAAGCTTTTGAAAAAGTGACTGTATTTAATAATTTAAATGGAATTTATTTATAATTAAATTCTTTATTATTAGATGCATTTTAATAGGTCAACGAACTAAAATTTGTTAATTTTGAAACAGCGCAATAGTTTATGCTATTTAGAATATTGATGATACTCTTTAAGTTGCTATACTCTTGACTTTCAGTTTACGGTTTGATAACGTTCTTTTGTTAGGATTGTTTTTAAAAAATTAAGAATTTCGTCAATATTCTGAGCTATTAATTTTCAACGAAATAAAATGGTGTAACTTTTCTAAAAACTGTACCATTAACTAGTAGTAGAATTTACTTGAAGTCTATCGAAAATATTTATTGTTAAAGATTAAATGTGAAAAAAAGAAAAATATGTATTAAATAAAATATTAAATACTAGGTATTTTTTAAAGAGTGGTCCAAATGACTTTAATCTCTTTATAAATATTAGAGAGACCAGTTCATTGTGCAATGTCTAAAATATCATTTCCCTAAATTTTAATATTAATTGTAATAAAAGTAATAGATAAAAATATCAATTAAAAATCACAAGACGCACAGTCAAACTACACCAAATGCAAAACTTTTTATTATAAACCCGGATAAAAATATTAAAACAGCTAACATTCACAAGAAAATTCATACAATGTGAACCAATTTAAAAACAGTTACATCGTTTTAACCCTTTGCACTCGAGTGGCGACTCTGAAGCACCGCCAAAATTGTTACAGTACGTTTTGAAAATAATTTTTATATTATGAGAAATTAGATTTCAAAAATTATTAAAAGTCTAACTGTTGTTGCAGGAATAACAAGATTTAATTTTATATGCATAAAATATATTTTGTCATATAGAATGGAAATGCTATATGTCAAAAAAATTATCATAAAATTACAGTTAAAATGGCTTTGAGTGCAAAGGGTTAAAAGGTGCGCGGACACTTTTGTTCGTCCCTGTACACGTATCATTCGGCTAATCACTGCGGGACAGCGTTCGACGTGCCCCGATCCATTTGCCTTTACCGAAATTCAGCAGTTCTGTCCGGCGTCCGGTTCGGCCAAACATATTACCTAAGAGGGTAGCGGACAAAAATTTCCATAAAAGACTCGGGGCAACAATTCAAGAGGAATAAATGCTACAGGTGCGACAGCCGGCCGGGTCCCGGCTTCTTCCCCGATTGAAATAAATTTGATCGAGCAAATCGAACGGGACAAAGGGTGCAAAACGAATCCGAGGAAGCATTGAATAGCGGCGGCCGGGAAATCAATTCGTCTACGAAATCCACACGGACAGGAGAGGTTGACAGTGCCGTGTCAGGCCGATCCGACGCCACTCCCTTCGTTCGTTCCCGTCGCAATAAGAGTAACGTTTCATTTGACTATTAATAAGCCGCCCGATGACAGGACTGTGTCTAAGAGAAGATATTCCGATAAATTTCTTTTTACCAGTCGGCTTATTTTTCTGATTTATTTTATTAAATAATTAGGTTTTATTAAATAATAAGTTCCTTCCTTTTTTGATTCGACATCAATAGACGATATTTGTTGTTTAAGGTTGATTGATTTATTTATTTAATTCTGCTCTATTACCTTTTTTCATCTCTTAGGAAGTCAAATTATGTCCACTTTCTGGAACACTCTAATATTTATCTGCTGGTTTTTATAATATTTTGTTAAAATACATCATTTTTATAGAATATATAATTTAACATGTTTGCTATCTCTGAAAAACATGTGTGGCTATTTTGTATAACGCCAAATGTAATTATTTCAAATTGTAATACATATGATATCTAGAGAATTTATAATTTTTTTCATGATTATCATAATATATATATATTACAATTTTAAATAATTACTTTAATTATATTAAATAAATGTAATTATTTAAAGTAGTTATACATATGATATTTAAAGAATTTATAGCACTCTTTGACAATATTATATAATATCATAATATATATTATAATTTTGAATAATGACATTTAGAAAATTAATTCGATGTTTTTTTAATATTGCGAATATAATTATTAAAAATTAATGTATTATTGTAATTATTGACACATATTATGCTATTTAAACGTGTTACTAAAGAATGTGAAAGCATATATCCCTTTTAATCAATTATCTGTTATAATTATTTATAGCATTATTTATCAATATTTCTAACAGGATTAAACAGTGAAATAACAATAGTTATACTGTATATTATGCAATATATATGCTACAACATTTATGCCAACAATACATATTTTGTATCTACATATAAATAGAAAACTAAATGTACAAAATATTCGTTCAAAACAATTTGATAAATTACGAACAAAATTCCCGTAATTTGCAAGCAATTATAAACAACGGTTAATCATCAGTTAAAAGAAAAATGTTGAAAGGCCGCCGGTAGATAAAGTGTGAACGCGACGTGTCCCTGTGTACTTACGTGTCGACGCGCGAAATCGCCGCGCGCCGCGCAGCGCCGCGCTGCACCGTGATGCATCGCGTTGCAACGCGTCGCGGCACGAAGATTATGCGCCGTGAGCAGACGCACGGGGGAACACGCGTATTCAAATTCAAGTTACCGTCGCTATCTACGGGACAGCAATGGCCTGCATCGTGGTTAGCCGCAGACTCGATGCCCGGCTCCCAGCGATTCTCATTGGCGGTTGCATAATCCTCTTTAAGCCCTAGATGCACTCTTTGATTAGCGATTGTTGATAGCGTCCGTTGTCCTGGGAAATCTTTGACGTGGCTCGCCAGGCGGACGACGATCCCGTGTCTCTGGAGGAACGGCTCGTCGAAACATGATTTTTTAATCCGTGCTGGGGTCTTACGGTTTATGAACTTCCGTCAGCGATATCTTATTTTAGGTCACTCGATGGTATTGAAAGGGTTTCGGGTTAGGTGCTAGTGAAATTCTGATGGAAATTAAATTCTTTTGATGCTTTGGTGTTTAGAGGTTAGTAGGGTCATTCACTCTTTCAGCGAGCCGGTTACTGTAAGTTGACCAATCGCTGTGCCTTTGGTTTGTTTCTATAATTAACTGTTACAAATAAATGCCCAGACATAAATAACTGTCGAGTAAGACATGCTAAATTCTTCTTATTCTATTGCTTTGTTTATTTTTTTGTTAAAGAAATTGAATTCGATAATTATAGAGTTGATTGTGTATGTATAGGAGCGAAAGGCACAGTAATCGGTTCCAGGAGATTAGTGTTTTGATGGAACAAAGACTTTTGGTTGCACAAACTTTTGATACATACTTTTAATAACTTTTGAAATCAAATTTTTCATAACATAAAAATTTATTTGGTACGCGCTGTAACAATTTATGCGGTGCCTCACAGTCACCATTCGAGTACAAAGGGTTAAAATGTCAATGTACTCCTATTTCAGCTTATAGAAAAGAAATCTCTATTTGGCTTTTTTATCTTGCAATTGGTGCACGGAATTTTGACTTCACGATTCAGTTATGAAAGATGCATTTTGAATCAGTGCCAGTGGAAAGACAAAGGGTGAAGACCTTGGGAGAGATCAGTGTTAACGGAGTTTCTTAAATACTGGGTAAACATCGGTTAGTTAGTGTGATTTGGAGCGGTAAAACCACTCAACGGAGTGCTGAGACGATTAGTCAGTACGTTCCCTCAGTGGAAAAATGAGAATGAGAAGGAGCGAAAGAGAGAGAGAGAGAGAAAGGGCGAGAGGGAAATCGAGAGAGCGAGAGAGAAAGTGTGAGAGAGAGAGGGAAAGAGAGGGGGTGAAACCATTAGCAGAGGTGGGCGAGTCGGATAAATTACACCATTGCCTCTTAATTAGTTCATTCAGCCGATGTTCTTGAAAACTTACTTGTCTCTTCCGGCAACAAGAAATTCTTCTCTTGGGTATTTCTTAGCTAAATGGATTACGCTGAAACCATCAATAGGATTTGTGCTTTCTCAGTAATCACCTGCTAGCAGTTAAAACTGTAAGAACCGATAGATTAACGACAAAACTTAACTGCGGTTCCATTTCTTTGAACCTTATATAACTTTCACGAAAACAGTGATATTGTTTTTCTGAAAGATCAAACCTGATCTGAGATTAAACGTTTTGCAGCTCTTAATTTCTTCGTATAATAAATTTTAATCGTGCAGGTTAAATTTGTTGATAATAATATTTAATCAATATTGTTAAATACGGAATAGAGAGTGTTGACACAAATCCTTGGTTCGATTATTCAGTTCGTCGACTCCCTTTTTTCACTATACTTGTTTGTGTTAATCGTTATTTATAATAATCGCGTATTGCTTAAACATTTTACTAATGATGATAGTTACACACTCACATAAACATATGTATAGTTTATTTGAGCATCTTTGATATAATTTCGAGAAATATCAATTTGTAATAGTATTGAAGCTTTAATTGTTATTATAAATTATTCTTAAGTAAAAATATTTTATAGAGTTCCATAAATTAGGCGATATAATTTTATAATATTAATAATAGCATATTAGTGTTTTAGTACACGTCAGTAATATATTATAATAATTAATATTGAAATAACATTAAAAGTCATCAAATGGTCCAACATTATTAATGCTATGCAAGGTTCGTTATTTATTTACATACTGTACTACTTATAATATGCATTTTTACAAGAAAAATTAAACCGAACCATAAAGTAATTTTGAGTAAGAATTACATAACAATTACAACGGTTACTTTGATATAGTAAATAGACTACAAACATTTGTATCTTCACATACAGTACAGAATTTAGCAAATAAATTATTTTTTTTTAAATAGTAGTTGTACATGGATATTACGTAATACAGATATACATTTAATATACATTTTATACAGTATACATTTCGATTGATATTTACATGTGTAAATACTACTTTGAAATAGTTTATTTGTTAAATTTTATATTTCATGAGAAAATACATTTATGGTCCATTTACCATTTTAAAAATTCGTTTTCCGTTGCTATTATACCAATTGCATAATATTAGTATACCATCTGCATACTATGAAGATATTTTATTGTATTTCATTAAATCAACATGTATTCGTCTGATAATTATTTGTACTACCATTCACAAAATGCCATTTTTGATATTATCTATAGAATGATATTATGTTACATATAAAAACAACATAACTTAAAAATTATATATGATTTAGTGACTGTAATAACTATACCATCTTTGGTCAACATTATCTCTGTTTGCTAGAAATTCGAATATAATTGATTTAAAATTAAAAGAACAAGACTCAATTATTTTCCATGATAAACAAGTGACAAAAATTCGTCATTTAAAAAAAAAATAAAAAATTGCACGATCAAAATTAAAATTCGGAACACACAATAAACAATCGCGCGATCGAATTTCCAAGCCCGAGCGAATAATTCTGCAGTGCAGGTGGCGCATCCAAAGCGTTCAAAGAAAAAGAAGAAGACTCTCCCTAATCCGGTCTGCTCTATTTCCTGGCGCGGACGGTGTTGCAACGGCAACGTTCGACCAGAGTTCGACCCGGTGAGTAGCCGAGCAGCAGCGGTCGTGGCCCAGACGCCACGAACGGGACAAAGATCGCATTATTTTCTAGGACGCCGCCACGGGCCGGTGACGGCGTCGAAAAGAGCCAAGGCGGTCGCGTGAGAAAGGCAACAATGGCGATACATATCCAATTAGCGGGAACGGTACGCTCGCCGGAATAACGAGCCATTGAAAGAAAATGGACGTCTGGCGGCGGGAAAATGGACAAGGACGGCAGGCAACGGCGGCAACGGTGGCGGCAACGGCGGCCCAACAAAACGGCGGGCCGTGAGGGGGGGTGGTGGAAGAGGGGTTCACGGGACACGTCGCGCCCGTGTCGAAACGTTACTGCCAGGAGTCTCCGGAGAGTCGAAACGATAAGGACACCGTTGCGGACGGTTACGTGACATTTGAGGATTGACATTAAACCGAGCGAGGCCGTTGCGCCGCGCCGCGGATCCCCCCATTCTCGGCGACATTTCGTTAATGCCACGACTACCGGCCCCGCCTTTAAGGGCGCTTTTTACGAGCGAAATCCGCGACAAACCGGCTGCATAAACCTCGCTGTACAAGCCGAAGGATGATCGGGGGACAGGCCACGGACCAGACGCGACGTTTTACTCGGCAAGACACCTATCCCCGTGGGAGAAATTCGGGGATTATCGATCGCGTACCCCTTGCCGATTGACTGCGCTCGCGACGGATCCGGTAATTGATTTTAAGGGCGTCTTCCAGTTTAGAGGACCATCTACAAAGTGGTCTACGGAATCGATGGGGTTAAAGGCTCTCGCATTGTTCGAAGGTATTGTTTGATGAATGGTTCCTGGAATTGCAGTCACCGTCGGTTTTCTGTCCCTCTTGCGGGGCAAATGTGTCAATTACCGCGCGCTCCCCACGGGTTATCGCAGCGCTCGCCATAATTTTATCTGTACTTGAAAATAACGTTGTCGGATTTTTCAAATGAAGTTTCACCTGTAATTCTCGCATTTATTGAATTTCTTACGATTTATAAATTGCCGAAATTAGCTTTCTTAAACTGATTATGGCTCGATGTGTTTTTTGCTTTAATATTGTTAAAAAACATAGAAACATGAAAATATGTGCATCGTGAAAGAAAGCATTATGAAGCTTGATTAAATGACAAAAGAACAATAATGTAATTGACTACTTGAATATATTTTTTTTTTTTTTAAGTATATCAATAATCAAAACAAATTTTATAATATACTGTATATAAAATATTATGAACGTTGCTTTATGTTCTTTTATTAATTCTTTCGAATCATACTTTTAAAGAAAACAAAATCAAATACACGAATACAGAGAAATACTTTATATTATCATACATTGTTGTAATTGAATAACTAGTGATATTTTATATCTTTATAATGCCTTTTTCCATCTAGCTAACTTGTAAAAAAGACGAATTATATTTTTAAAGAAAACAAAATAAAATACAAAAATGCAAGGAAATACTTTTTATTATTATTATACACCGTTTTAATTTAATAATTAACTTTTTAGATGTTACCACTTAGAAAATATCAATTAGAACTAAGATAATTTTTTAAATGTCATAAAATATTTATAGATCCACAGCATGTAAATTTTCTATAAATAAGTACAATGGAGAGTGAATAAATGTTGCACCGTCGTCGAGATAAATGAGTTGAAGATGTATTATTAAATACAGCATTGTTAAATGTTGCATTGTTAAATATCGTATTGTTAAATATTGTAACGTGTAATTTTCCGAACGTTTCTATGCGCAGCGAAGGCATGAAGTTTGTCGGTCTAGCTATCACAGACAGGGAGTATTGTCGAACATTAAATGGTCGAACATTAAATGGTAGAACATGCTGAATGAGTGGATATAGTTACGATGCACCCTTGTCTGTGAAAGTTCGCGGCATTTATAACATCCCTCAACTTCCGCAACTCAATAAAATCAAAATTTCAATAAAGCCTCGTATCATATGTGTGTGTGTGTATATGGTATTACAAACGTAATCAAACTTCTATAACAAAGGATTTATTGCAACGCCATAAAAGTTTGTAACGTATATCGGTAAATTATGATATTATGCAATAGTTTAATTTTTAATTTTTAGTAAAGTCTAATTTTTATTTTGACAAAATTAAAAGGAAATGAAACTGCAAAATATTCTATCTCAAAAAGTAAATGTGAAGAATTGTGAATGTATGTAGTTTAATATAATATTTAATATAATTATAATTGTATAATATAAGTTTAATATAATTTCATACAGTTGTAATTCTATAATATAATTTATTTATTGCGTAATATAGATTTAATATGATTTAATAATTAATCTAGAGGATACTTATTTATGACTATATTTATATAATTTAATACAATTATAATTATGTAATATAATTCGGTTACTGTATAATATAAATTTAATATGATTAAATAATTAATCTAGAGGCTACTTGATTTCTAAAAACAATAGAGACAACTCATTTCAGATTTATATTGGCAGATTGAAAACTATTATCATAAATTGAAAATGGTGTGAGCCTGCAAAATGTCAAGAAGCTAATAATGTTTTCAATTGTTCTATTGAAGTTAATGTAAATTTAATAATACTTGTGCAAATATACGCATATGTTATGAGACAATAAAGTGCGAGAATTATTCGTTAGATTATGAGAAAATGAGACGTTTCCGAAAAGCGTATGTTAATGGGTGTAAAAATTTGTGATTTGCAGCTCAGAATTCGCCAATTAATTGCACTCGCAATTTAAAAGGCGAGCCAATAAATCACTATCAGTAACGTAATGTAATAGGCTTTTTGGGGCGAGTGTGACCTCCTTTCTCGAATGAAGGTTTTGCACATTACAATGCGCCCGCGTCACTGAAATGCAACGTAAAAGCGTTTTCACACAACGAACGCTTGCGAACTCTAATTAAATGACAATCATTATTATTAATGATTATCATAATAATTATTTAGATATTCACGAATGCGAAGATCACGAGAATATACAACACATCGACGTGATATATAAAATAACAAATGTGCCAAGATTACGGAAATATGACTCCATTATTTCTGAATTTATTTATATACATATATGAATAGCAAGAATAAAAGTATTTCTATTATAATAATTATTTCGCATGCCTACAGAATTATTTTCTAACTGCGTGATAAACAAAGTTAAATACCATTACCAAATACTAGATTCTTATATATCATTTTCAAGTTACAATGAAATTGAAAGAAAACTTATTAACACAATTGAGATTATAAATTAATTAGAACTAAATTATTATGAACAACAAACTATTTAATTTTCTATTTAATATAATACAATCTAGACATAACCTTAACCCAATTAAAATTACAAATTAGTTATAATTAAATTATGGTAAACAGCAAATTATTTAATTTTTTATTAAATAACTTATAAGCAAAACAGCGAACTGCAATTTCGTCAAAGAGAAAATTACATCAAATAACCTCGGCAACCCTTTAATCCCCGAACACGAGTAACTTTTGGGACACACTGTACACTGTACGGTGCCCATCAGTGGCAGTTCTTGACGTCTCCAAGACGTCAAAGTCTACAATAGCACACGCAGAAAGAATGACTTCTCCCGGACGTAATTCTATGTCAAGAGGTTAATAATCGTTTTCCCGAGCAAACCTGCTGCGACTGTGCGCGGAGAACCCCATTTCCATGAAACCAACGAATCCGCATAACAAAGTCGCGCAGCAATTCGTGCATTCCGATTCACTGTTGCCGAATGACCCCATAAGTCCACCCAGCTGGTATATACCCGGTGCTTGCCGTGCTCGGCAAAGGCTTCAAAGTATACTTTCAACCCTTTCTTAGAGAGACCACTCCAGGGTTGCAGCGTGTAAAAGGGGTGCGGAACGACTGTGTATTTCGATAGGTGGCCCACTCGAGAAATCGTGCAGGCTTGTCTATACATTCGCGACGAGAGAGCCCCTGGGCGAATAGGAGGAGGATGCGCATGCAGGAAGCATACTTCCCTTCCTCTTCTTTTTTCCTTTCTCCCTTTATCCATTGATCTCTCTTCCTCTCTTCCTCTCTCTCTCTCTCTTCCTTTCTCTTTTTTTCGCATTCGCTCTCTCTCTTTTTCTTTTTCATTCGTGCTCTCTCGTTTTCATTCGCTCTCTCTCTCTCTCTCTTTTTCTTTTTCATTCGTGCTTTCTCATTTTCATTCGCTCTCTCTCTCTCTTATTCTCTCTTTCTCCCCCTCTCTTAATCTCTCTCTCTCTCTTATTCTCTCTTTCTCTCCCTCTCTTACTCTCTCTCTCTTATTCTCTCTTTCTCCCCCTCCCTTACTCTCTCTCTCTCTCTCCCTCTCTTACTCTCTCTCTCAATTTCTCTCTAATTTCTCTATTTCTCAGTCGCTCTCTCTCTCTCGTCCTTTAATAATACTTCTATTCTCACACGCCATTCTCACTGAACGAAACCCCCTGACCCCCTCGCGGCGTCAGGGCCAACTGGTTTTTCGAGGATACTCGTGCACAGGGTCAACAGTTCCGGAGAAAATGATTACCAATCGGAGCGAGTGTCACACACCGCGTGAAATTTTCTCGACGACATATTAGTTCCGGTGACAGAGGCTCGAATCGGTGGCGGCAGTGAGAACGTTGTTCCGTGTGCGAACGAGACGTTTGAACGGAGCAGGCCCGTGTCATGGCCTGTGCAGGCCCTTGGCGCTTCTCTGTTCCATGGAATATACTCCAATCATCCCTGTCGCTCCGATAAGACATTCACCGTTTCGCGGGCAACTAAACTACCCCATAGAAAATAGTCGAACTGACGTGTGACTTGTTTGACACGTGAATTAACACACGGGATGGTTCATGAATTTTGGTTTTGTAATTGATGAATTTGTAAAAATGTGATGTAATGGAATAATTTGATATTGTAGAACTGTGATATAATTATGTAGAAAAGTATATGTTATTGTAGGTGAATATAATAGCACGAAGCATAAATAAATTCAATCTTGTTATTGTTATAGAATAATGTGGATTAGTCGCGTTCAATTGTTGGTAATTATAGTGTTATTGGTATATAGATTATACTGTTGTTAAATACGGTATTATTAATATATAAATTATTGTGTTGTTAATAATGGTATTGTTAGTATATAAATTATAGTGTTGTTAATCATGGTGTTGTTAATATATAATATGTAGTGTTATTAATATATGAATTATAGTGTTGTTAATATATATGTTAATCATGATTGCGATCGTTTAAAATTAGGTTTACAGAATCTGTCAAAGTGTTGGATCACTCATTTTTTAATTTATGATTATTCCGATTATAAAAATACGTTTCCGAGTTATTATTATGCTTGAGATACAGTATTATAATAAAGCAAGTTAAAAATCAGAATAAATGGATTATTGTTACCTTTGTGAACTAATATAAAACAGCTGTTTTTAATGCTTCATAAATCTATTATGTTTAGATAAGAACAAATTCTTTAAATATAATATAATAACGAGGAACAAATTTTCTACTATTTTGAAAATACCATAAAAAGTATAAGTCCGTAAATGTCCATAAATGGTCCAGCTATGAAACACTAAAAACATTTTATCGAGATTGCATTAAAAACCCATAAAGGAAGTCCGGCAAAGTGAACGACAAATTGAAAGATAACAATGGAAATGAAATTTCACAATAACAAACTGATGAATAACCATTGAGAACCTCGCTTTCGAAATTGGACAGTGTTGGTTCATTGTTGTTAACTTAATAATTAAATTATCAATTGATGTGGTGTAAGCGAAGTAGCAATTGATTCGTTCAATGATCGAGTGACGCTTGAAAAATGAGAGCAAATTCGAAGTTTATACAATGGGCATCGAATTATTATATACAAAAACTTGTGTTCTCTTTGAATAGTGTAATAAATCAGTATATAGTGAACCGTAGTATAATGATAAATTAAATAAATATTATTATCAAGGATCAAAACTTTCATGCTGACTTATCGTTAGTATTATAAAATGTTAGTGTTGTAAATGGTGAATTGTATAACATAGTTAGTATTATAAATAGTATTATAAATAGTAATATAAATAGTAAGTAGTATTATATAGTTAGTATTATAAAAAGTAAGTAGTATTATAAAGTTAATATTATAAATAGTGAGTAGTACTATAAAGTTAATGTTATAAATATTATTATATATACATATAGTGAGTGGTATTATAAAATTAGTATTATAAATAGTATTGTAATTAGTGAGTAGTATTATAAAGTTACGATTATAAATAGTATTATAAGTAGTGAGTAGTATTAAAAAGTTAGTATTATAAATATTGAGTAGTATTATAAATTTAGTATTACAAATATTATTATAAATAGTGAGTAGTATTACGAAATTACTATAATAAATACCATTAATAATAGTTAATACAATTATTATTATTATAAAAAAGAATCCATTATAAAATGGACGAGGTACCGACGCCACGCAATTATTGCCGGGCGTGAAGGAGTTTTATAAAGACACCGGGCAAGCGATCTCAACAATGTGCTCCTTTATCGCGCAATATCGGATTTCGTAATAGTGAAGGGGGTTATCTTAGCTCTTGCAGAAAATTCAATGTGTCACGGTATCGTGAACACCGTGGCACTCGAAGTGTTAAAAACTGCATTTAAAAACGCGGACAGCTGCTAATTGGTCTTGACGTGTGCGTATTAAGTAGTTGAACAATTAGGACATGTATCTGTCGTCGTGGTCGGAACGAATGCGCCTCGTTAACATTGTACCGTCGCCCGGACCCCGCTCCGCATTAAAACAAAAAGAATAATCAACAGGTGAAGTCGACATCCTACGGAACTATCGCGTAATAATATCGTGGAACTAATTTATTCGGCGATTCGTACGAGAACAGCTTTATCATGGCGGGGAAACGTTTAACATTACTTTCATGCGACGTCAAAAGACACTTTTCAAATTTTAACTTTAACTTTAAATTATTTTCCGAGTTTAATTACTTCTTTACAACTGATTTGTTGACTTTTTATGGAGTAGTTGTTATATTAATTTAGTGATCTCATTTTATGCCGGCTTATCCTGTATTTATAAATATAAATACAGTAAAAAACAACAAACTATGCTAACTTGTTTTAGACACTGTGTTATATGTAATATAAATTTTACTATATTATATGTCGATCATTTCGATAATGCGTGTAATCATATCGCAGTTGGACGAAAAAATCAGCGATTATAATTCTTATGGTAATAATTATCAACAAGTTTGAATAAATTTCACCTAGATGTATTATTATATTTCTAATAATATTAATTAATAGATTTGATATGCGTCATTTTGACGAATTCCTTGGAATTTAATATCAAACAGCGATTATAATTCTTATGACATTAATTATCTCAAGCAACAAAATTGAATAAATTTCACTTAGAAGTATTCTTATATTTCTAATGAAATATTAATTAACAGATTTGAAAGGCGTCGTTGTGACATATCTCTTAGAATTTAACGTCGAACAGCATAAACCGAGCGTAGCAGGTCTCGATCGTCGAGAATGTTTAATAAATAAAAAGCGCCGGAGGTCGCTACAAATTCCCGACGAATTTATTAAAAAAAAAAATAATGCCGCCGCGGCGATAACTGGCACGTCCGTGCAAAGCGCGTAATAAATTCCACGACATTTACGGCGAGTGATTTAGTAGAAGTGGGGAATAAGAGAGGCGAGTAGCAGCTTTTGCAGCCTCCTGTAAATTCCCCTAATGAAAGTCTCTCGGGGACTTTCCTGTAGGATCGTATTAAACCTGGAACACAGCTACCGCCGCCTTCGAGTCAGTCTTCGCGAGCAAGAGAGAGGCATCGAGCTTACTACCCCGGGAAGCATCGCGGCCCCGGCTTTTCTATTAAATATTCTATCCGCAATATTTTCCGTCGGTCTGTTTATCTATTTCCGGCAAACAACGTTTTGTTAAACGAACGTTTCTGCGGTACACTCGCGTCGGAAAGTACGTCGCGACGCTTACTCGGACGCAACCACTATCTTTAAAGTCGGCCGAATGAACTGATTTTTCTTTTTTTTAGACGTTGGATTGATTAATTTTCTAGAAGATGTGTATACGAAAATTGTTTGAAGTCAGAAAGTTATGAAACCAAATTTCCTGCAATTTTTGTATTTGAGGTTATAGCGAAAAATAAATTAATATTAAAATGTGATTTAAATGTTTGCAGTTTTGGTATCGGATAAGATTTTATGAGCAATCGTGCAAGATTTAATGTGGATGCCTGTAGGAAGGGTTATAATTCAGGTAAAATGTCGAAGGTAAATATGATACTGATAAAATGTCGAAGACAGTAAGAAAGACACGTTACGACTAATTGTTTTTTAAAATTTTCTTATTCAACGATTCTATTGATTTTTCTACGTTCGTAGACTGCTTATCATATATATAAAATGAGAACAGTAATAAAATATGAAAAACAATAAGAAAATATTATTAAAAATTAAGGGATATTAAAATGCGACTCTTCGATATTGTTATTGACTTCTGCAAGTTTGCAGTTCATATATTAAATATAATTGAAAACAATCGCACAAGATATCTAATATAAATCTTGATATCTCTAGAAAAGAATACAAGGTTTAAATAAGATATAAGAAACATTAAGAAAACATCATTAAAAATAACTTTATGATTGCTGTTGTTACAAATGTTCGTTGACATTGCTAAAAAATTTCTAGAAACCTAGACTATTTATCAGATATAATTGAAAATAACCATACAGAAGATTTATAAATGTACATAACCTGTAAATAGAAGCAGAAAATTTAGGTTAATTTTAAAATCTGTTAAGATCCTTTAAGATATATGAAAGACAGTAAGAAAATATTATTTAATAACAGATATGTCTTTGAATTTGCTTCCTCGATGTTACTAGTGACTTTCTAGGATCCCAGTTCATTTATTAGATAGGATTTTAAACAATTACACAGCGTAGCCATATATATGAGTACATACAGATAGCAATTAGATTTAAGTAAAATGCGAAAAAATTAAACAAAATACATTAAATCTAAATATTTATCATGAATTGCTTCCTCAACGTTGCTAGGAACTTACTACAATCCTAGTTCATTTATCACATTTGATTGTAAAAAATTACAAAATAAACAAAAACAGTAAACAAAGTACATATTTTAATAATAAGTATAAGTGTATAATAATATATATATGTTAATAGTGTGTATATTTATAATATTTTGTATATTGTAAACAATTACACAGAGTATCCATAAATTTGAATACTCATAGAGTAAAATTCCAAGCCAGAAACAAAATACAGTAAATCCTAAATATCTATTACAAATTGCTTCCTCAACATTGCTAGTGACTTTTTCCATACCGAACGTAATTGGGAACAATCGGTTCCACGAATAAACGTGGGCCACCCCGTCGAAAAGGATAAAATCCACGTAACCTGTTCGCGACAGACGACAAAGCCCCGGTAAAAATAAATGCGCGTTCGAATTTGCTTGTCCGGCGTTGCCGTTGACTTCCGTAGAGAGGTGTACCTCGGCAAACTCTCCGGGCAACATAATGGACCACAGATTGACAGAGTAACGGAGAACCGGAGGGCTCCCGTTTGGCTCGCGTATTAATCTACACGCGCGCGTGTATCTGCGTGTCCCCTTATCTATTCATCTATCCATTTCTCCGGCTACCCTCCTCCGCCTCTGTCCGCCTGTCGATGACGGCTTATGCAATGTCGGAAACTGATCGGATTCATTGGGGCGGGTAATAATATTTTGCAGGGTCGAGCAGGTTCGTTCACTCTGACCCGTTCTCCGTCCGTGAACAGGTCGTATCGATTAGCTCCCTATTTCCCTTCCCTCCTTCACCGCCACCTCCTTCTTCACCGCCGCCACCTTCTCCGCGCTTTCTTCTTACCTTCCACGTGTTTTCTCGCCTAATAGTCTATCACTTTTCAACTGCACCCCGCTACTCCTTATCTTCCCTCACTTGCATTTGCTCTTGACACCTTCTCCTCTCTGCCGTCGCGGTTCCCCCGTCTCTAACTCCCTCTCTCCCTCTCTCTCCTTCTCTCTCTCTCTCTCTCTCTCTCTCTCTCTCTTTCCTTTCCTCGACGCCGTTCCATTCCGCTCCTTTTTCACCGCCGGACGGTAGGAGCAGTAAAACAGAAAATTTCCCGCTTCTCCTCCATTAATTCTAGACTGCATATATCACGGTCTCATATTGCGCGCATGGAGGTGAAAATTAATAGACAACTTTTACCAAGATTGCGCCGAACGGCCCGAATTGTTTCGAGATAACCGAAGACTAGACCGCGCGCGCGCGCGCGCGCGCGTGGAGAATTTCCGGGCAAGATTGCTGTTCGGTGGAATGATGGAATATAGTTGAGAGTTTACTATAATTTCTTTTTTTATATTTTATTGCAATTTATTGGGAATTTAGTGTTCACTGTTTTATTAAGAGGAACGTGTGTTTTTTATAAAGTTTGATACAATTCGGCAGGATTGTTATTAATAATGTTATTAATAATGTTATTAATAATGTTGTAGCATAATTGTGAATTGTCTTTGGATGAAGTATGTGATTGTGGAAGTCACATGTACATTTAGAAGCAAGAGTTAAGATATGCTAGACAAAGGCATATTATTAGCCATATATGTTTGTAGCAGTTTGCGACGAGAAATACGTGAGTATAATCGTAAGGCTGTTGATCTACATTTACTAAAATATTGCACGAATACTTTACAAATATCATTGTTGCTTCATTTTTATGAAAATTACGAATGTTATATTTTATTTCATTTTTTAATGTGAAAACCTATTTGCTTGAACAAGTTTCATAAAGTTTTCAAGAATTCACTTTGAGCAGATACTATTGTATTTTAATGAGTAATAGCTTCATAATTTTTATCCAGTTATTATTGTAATTATGTCGTTGTAATAATGTCCCATGTGTGCTATATGATCCTGTAATTTTATCATGTTGCTATATATTCACCTAAAATGTGCATTAATAAATTCTATTAAAGCATCGACAGTGTTCAACGTGTCATAGACTGACAAAGTTCGTAAAAAGTTAATGAAAATGATTAAATATTGCTTCTAACTCTTTGAATTTTATCTTTGGACAATAACTGTATTTTTAACGTGTCTTGTTCAAGTATAATATATTATACACAGAGGTGCAAATATTAATAAAAAGAAGTTATAAAGCGTCACTTAAAATCAATTAAATATTTCTTAAATATTAAATAATTTTTAATATTAACAGTCATTATGTGATCGCGAAATCAAATTCGTGCTAATAATATACTTTATTCACATCTTTTTAATAGTCCGCAAGTGTCGAAATACTTTTGCACGGCAGTGTACGGGCCGATGAATTGAATATCAATTGAATTTCTCGGAGCGCTTCGCCGAAGACAATTCTATTTCGCGCAAACGGAAGCGGCCAGATTGGAATTTCCAAATTGGCGAGTCGACGCGGCCATTTTCAAATTTATATTCATAAATCGTATTTATTTTCGCGGGAAGCGGCCGGCTGACGCGGTCGCGGCCTCCGCCGTCGCCGCTTCTTCGGCAAACTTTACAAGAAACCCGGGCGGGGCCCCCCTTTTTTCCATTTTCTCGATTAATTTAAATTGGCGATGCGCATCGCGCCCCCCCCCCCCCCCCCCTCCTCCCCTCCTTCGTACTCCATACAAAGTGTCAAAAGTTTTTATGCGTCACGCATCTATTTTAAACATACTAGGTGGCGCGGTGAAGTCGCGCGTTATAAATTTTAATGAAAATATTAAGCATAAACAAGACCCCCGGTCGGCCACGGAATATTCTGCGGCGAGGTCGACCCACCCGTGACTGAACTGTGCAAATGAGTGGGAATTTCACGTGGCCGCGCAATTTACAACGAAAGTGTGCCTCAAATATTCAAATTATTCGGAGAAAATACATATTCGAATGATAAAAATATCCTTCTAATTTCTACGTCAGAGTAATTCCATCCGATGGGAATATTTTCTTACGCGAATATTATTTTTTAAAAGTAGTTACAATTTGGATCTTTTCAAAATAGGATAACATATTTTCTATTGATTTTTAATTGGGATATTATTTTTCATATGGAAAGTTAACCCAGTGACAGTTTATAATTTAGGTATATCATAACTTATGTTTTGCATTTGAATAGCTCAACATGTTTAGTATATTTTCTAAATTAGTTAGACTATTTTTAAAATATGTAAATATAATTGTTTAACTTTTAGAATATTTGTAATATGTAAAGATAGTTTGTTGCTTCTATGCTTTGTAAGACCGATTTGTTAATATTTATATTATTCGTGGTATATAAAAATAATTTAAACTTATTTATGCTATGTAGAACTGACTTGTTAACGTCTATATTATTTATTATATGTAAAAATTAATTAAGACTTCTTCTATGCTGTAAAAAACTGATTTGTCAGCTTCTATATTATTTATTACATATGACAATAATTTAGACTGCCTCTATACTGTATAAAACTAATTTCTTAACTTCTACAGTATTTATTACATATGAAAATGATTTAGTATGCTTCATACTATTTACACTATTCATGATATCTAAGAATACTTTAGTCTACTTTTATAGTATGCAAAATTAATTTGTTATCGTCTATATTATACATTACATGTATAAAAATAAGTGGAACGTCATCAATTTTCATATTTTCATACGTCATAGTAACCTCCTTTTATTAATGCTCTCGTTACGGAAATCGACAAGGCCATGGATTCCTGTTCAATTGACGAAACGTCGTCGTTAATTCCGCAGAAAAAAGGTGGCAGTGACATTATCGAGTGAATCCGAAGAAAGAGAACCGGATGACGTGACATCGCCGATGCATTTTATACAAACTTTTTGCCAGCTCTTTTTCTAGATTTACAGTCAGTCCCATAAGTATTCGTACCCTCATTATTGCTCATAAGTGAAATCTGTTGAAATCAAGGGACGCATGTAAAATTTTGCAATAAACTTTTTATTATCTTATTTAATATTTTTGGATGTGACGAAAGAGGAAATGTTTGGAGAATGTCTAATACAGAACTAGAATTCAAAAATGTACAATCAACTGTAAAGCACGGCGTAGGCTCAGTGATGGTGTGGGGCTGTATGGCGGCATCCGGAGTGGGCAAACTTGTCTTTATCGATGAAATTTTGGATAAGATAAAGTATGAAAATATACTCGAAGAAAATTTGCACCCGAGTGCGATTAAGCTTGGTCTGGAAAACGACTACTATTTTCAACGCGACAACGACCCGAAGCAGACTGCTCAGATTGTTCGTGAGTGGATACTTTACCACGTTCCCCATTTTTTACACACACCTCCTCAGAGTCCAGATACAAATCCTATAGAAAATTTATGGGCGGAAATAGACAAAAGACTACACGAGCATGAAATTTTCAATAAACAAATGCTAAAAAACAAAATTTTGGAAGTTTGGAATAGTATTGAAGCAAATATCGCATTAAAACTGGTAGAAAGTATGCCAAATCGATTGAACGATATAATAAGGCGTAAAGGTGGACCCACTAATTACTAGAAAATTAATACGAAGTAAAAAAGCCGCTCTAATATTCGATTTTTTGACAAAATCTACACTGGTACGAATACTTTTGTGGACTGTTATTACGTACTACGAGGAGTAAAATCAATATATTTTTGTTATTAGTTAATCAATTTTGTTATAATGTGGTATAAATAAACTTTATACATGTGTTCATTCATAATAAAAAGTTTATTGCAAAATCTTACATGCGTCCCTCGATTTCAACAAATTTCTCTTACAAGCAATGAGGGTACGAACACTTATGGGACTGACTGTAATTCTGTCTCCGATGACCGTGTAAAATATATATATATTTCCTTATTTTTCCCGAAACGTCAAAGCGCCGTATTTAACCGAACCGATGCAGCCTGTTCATTTATGAAAAAGCTTGGCCTCAGCTCGTCGCGTTTCCAGAGCGACGCGACGCAATTTCTTTCGGCCGCGTCGCTCTGTAATTTTCATCAGACAAACGATGCGCTATTGTTACCAGTGTTCCGGGGGAACGTTTTCCAGTGTCTTATCCTCTTAGGCGCATCAAAGTGCGCGCAATGAATGGCGGAAAAATTACGCGGCGCATCGCGAATTTCATTAAGAGTCGGTGTAACGCGTCTCCGCGATCCAACGACACGGCGACGGAAACGGGGTGCATTTTATTTCGTCGCCGCGGACGGAAATGTTTAACATTCCGACGTCCCCCGTGTCTCGTTCCTCTTTATCTAGTCTTGCCGGATCGAAACCGTGACGAGATAGCGCGGGATTCGATAATGCGTGATTTACGAATGCAATTTTCTGGATAATGGTGGATTTTTCTGTGACGAGCCATTAAATCCGTTGTTGATATCGTTTTCGTGATAAATAAAATGCGAACTTCTTTGTGTTCGTGTTGAATATTAATGTGAGGAATACGGTAAAATAGTTAGTGGAATTTAATGTTGCTTAAAGTACAGAGTTTAGGTATTAAAGTTGGCATAAGGCAAAAATACTAATGCATTAAATTGAATATAAACATTATATGTATATAACAATATTATGATTATGAAGGAAATAATTTGCTAATCAATTTTAATGTATAGATTATATAGATTTACATTGTATAAGTGTATATAATGTAAAATATAATGTATATAAGTAATATGTTATACAGATAACTGTATGGTAATGTGTTTAATTACAATTGTAAGTAAAATTAATAATTACGACATATGTGAATATTTATTATTTATATTTAATAAATAGTATCGTAGTATAGTGTATAGTAATAGGGTATAGCAATATTATTCAGCAAAATATGATAATATAATAAAAATTGTTTGCCATTTCTATCGATGTCATTAAACGTCATTGAAATGAAATGCATTGATTGTTTTAAGTAAATAACTACCATTTAGACAATATTATTTACTAAAACAAGTAGTACCAATATTTTATAAAAATTTTAGTAAAATGTGATTCACTTCTAAACGCTAAAATAGGCAGGAACATTTTTTTAACTAAACCAATGCTTTGATTCAATGACAAATCAACAATCTCTCAAAAAACAGTAATAATATTAAATACGTAATAAAACTTTGTATACTAATTATAAATGAAATATATCTCATTGCTATCTTCATATTTTACATTTTATATTTTAATAATTTTCGAAGCAGATTTGCGTCGAATATATCATCGCAAAAGTGTAAGTGAATAAATCATAAATCAATACGTCTACCGGTAGTAATATACCGTGTAGCAGCCTGCTATATTTTGTATATCACTATCTTCTGAAAATGTCTATAATAGAATACGTAGGGATAGCTCGTGTAACATCTTGAGATATTGGGTTGGTTGGAAGCAAATGGCCGCTTACATCATCAGAGAATGTTCCGTGTAACACAGAGGAGCCACATATTTTCTGAGCCAGACTCAAAACGCTGCATTATAGAATTGATATTCTGCCGGAGCACATTTTTATGAGGATAACGCGAAATTGTTGGAATTCGACGTTATTACCATAACGATATCAACAATGTCAATTTCTGCTCGTTTGTCGTTATATTCGCATCGAGTTAGTTTTAGGTAATATCATAATCATCGGTAAATTGCAGATATTTATTAAAAATAGTTTACGTCAATTGCAGCAAAGAGAATTTAAATAAATATTCAGAAATAGTGCAACAATACTTTGAAATTTGCGTAATAATTTATTTTTACTTTTGCAGACACTTTATTTTGAACTTAGTAATTTCACAAAGTTGACAAATCTTGCGCATTATTATCCAATACGTTGTTTTAAAACCTTTTACTTTGTTAACCCTTTTGCCATATCAGTTTCTCTACAGTTACAATGATTAGAAGTTTTTCGTTTGTAATAATTTTACAGGAGAAAAAAGACAATTTATATTTATCGTGTGTCTGTATTCAATTGAATGTTTAAATATTGACAACAAGAGAACAGGATTTTATTTTGTTACTTAAAAGACGGAAAGTTTTTCACGTGTTAAACTAGTTAAAGTATGGCAAGAGGTTAAAATATTGCATAAACAATAAAATATAAAATCGAGAGCATTTATCCGTGCTACATTTCCCTTTGTGCTATAATTTATTAAATAAGTATAAAAGCACTGTGCAATCGTCGAAGTTACAGAAATTGTTTCGCAGTGGATTTCTAAAATTGTTTGTCCAATTCGTGTGCGCACACTATATCATTACATGCTACGATTTCTATGAGATAACACAAACTAGTCACTCGCTAATGCCCGATAGTTCTAGTATTAATTTCAGGCCATTGTTATAATAGAGTCGCTATGAAAGCCCTGTCGAGAGAGTGCGCTATCGCGTGATACGAATCAATAACTGAACATAATACTGATGCAACAATGGGGATATCAACCGACGCTAATAATTATCGCGGCGGGGTATGCCGGGGATCAGAAATTTTGCGAACTAGCAATCGGATAATTCGGTGGCATAAAAAACTCGGTGGAGCAAAAAAGGTAGCTTCGATCAGATTAACAAAGTTTTCATCCAATTCCCGCTTTTACGAATCCCTCGATAAATGAACTTCTCTTCGATTGAAGAAGCTGTTGCAGTTAGAAGGCTCGAGATTCATCCTCGAGAAAAAAGATTATTCAAAATTAAATATTGTTTCAAACAAGATAGAAATTTATGGTGAACAAACAATCGGATTAGTGAATTTATAAATATATCTGGTTCTCGTCACTGTTTTAATAGTGCATAATTTTATTTTATTTTGTGGATAGAGGAAGGAATTAGTATATGTATTTATTTATTTAAAATAGTGTATGTTTGTATTTAAATTAGTGTAAGTTTGTCTCCTTTCCTTTTTTTAATTTTCACTTATTACATAATATTTTGAAATGATTGTTGTGTGTTCTTTTTCTTTTATATTTTATTCTTACCATTTTCCTGTTATTATGTCCTTGATCTAGTCGGATTTTTTATTTCGATTTTATTAATTATAAGCCATGATGCGATTAATTTCTGCTTTTATTCTTCTTTCATTTTTACTACTTTATTATTTGTCAATCTAGATGATTTGAAAATAAACGAATATCCATTAAAGAGATTTAAAAAGAAATATCAATTTATTGTTTAACCTTTGTTAGTACCAGACCGCGAATTTTTATGCAAAAAGAAAATTGTCCTTACGGATCGCAATAAATAGATACTAAATAGCATGTAGTTTCATGTACAATAACTTCAATGGATTGAAAATTATATATTAATATTTTTTAACCCTTTTAATTTTATTAGTATTTTAAATTGTAATTACTGAGTTTTGTAATATATGCATAAAATATGCAGTTCAATTTTATTGTATAATGATTTCGAAAATAGTAATATGTTTCATGGTGGTTGTTTAAATATTAGTAGCAATGAATGTCTCATTTAATATACTTCTGTTTTTGCGAAAGCATTATAGGTAAAACTAGGATACTAGTTATAAACTAGGATAGGTAGTGTATACAACTACAAATGTGTATAAAATTGAATTGCATTATTTTGTGCCCAGAACATGTTAATCTCATATATGTTCTATTAAAAAATAAGCAAACTAACCTTATTTCTGATATTTCAAATTCATAAACAAATATATAAATCTTTTCGATGTTTAATCAATGTTTTAGTGTAGAATTTTTTAAATCTGTTTTAAATCTGTTTCAGAAAATTTGTTAAATCTGTTTTTGAAAAATGCAAAAAGAATGACAAAACGTACAGTTTTTACTTACTTAAAAATCACTCCTTTGGTTCACGTATTAACAACTGGTTCAACAAGAGTAAAATTTATCATTTCACTAAAAATCGCTAAAATGTAACGAAAACAATCTATATCTTTTAAAATTTAATCGATATTTTACATTATCAAAAAATATCTATAGTAATTCTTATTATTCGCTTTAGGCATCCCTCTTGACTTACGCGAAGCCTCATTTTTCTCCTCGCAGAACATAACCTCGAAGCATACCCTAAAAAACGCAGGACACCCTGCACCAAAAACACGGTCCTCGAATTTTCCGAGAAAAAGAAAATCGGCAGCGCAGCAAGTCAAATGAAATAACACCGAGTGTGTAGAAAATGCCTCATTATCGCGGCAAACTCCTCCGACTCCAATTTCCGCGCGGCGTCGTCGCGAGCCCTCCGCGTAAAAATCCGCGGGGATAATTCCCGGCATATAATCTCGGTAAGAACGTAGCCTCCCGCGTAGTCCAGTCAGCGGAAAGGAAAAAAATACAGACAGAGAGAGAGAGAGAGAGAGAGAGAGGTTACTGCGAAGTTTCGCCGGCGAATCGGTTGTCGCCTGCTTTGCATAAGGAAATTGAAAAGGCGAGCCATGAAACGCGTTACACGATGCTAAATAACGACGGGAATCGCCGGCAAACAGGAAACAATGCCGTGGGCATTACGTGAACCGGTGGCGAAGAAATCCGGCTGGAATTCAACTCCGGAAAAGGGGTTACCAATTTTCCATGGGAATTGTTGTCGGCCGGTATCCTCTTTGTATCCGGTTCGAGCCTCGTCCTTTACGCCCTCGTAGGCAGCTTACGGCTCCCCGCCCCACCCCCCTTTCGAGAGGAGCGGCCTCTTCCACCTTGCAACTTCGCGGACGTAATACAGCCAAAATTGAGGCTGACTGCTGACAGGACAGTCTTTGTTCGGGGAACGCCCGGTATACAGGGCGCATCAGCCCAGCTGCGAGGCTCATTGTTTTCGGAAACGCGCCCAGAAATACGAACGGGAGAGGGGGGGGGGGGAGAAGGGGGGGGGGGGGGGGGGATGCACCGCATTTATTTGAAATTTATGTCTATATAGATTCATGGCTACGGCCGGTTTACACGGAAATCCAATATTTGTTTAATTATCATCGCGCGCGCGCGCGCGCGCGAGTGTTTTCCCTTTCGCCTTTCTTTTTTCTCTTCTACGCCCTCGACTCGGGGCACAATCCTCTCTGTTTGCTATCGCGCGCCGCGAGAGAGAAAGAGAGAGAGAGAGAGAGAGTTTCCTTCTTTCCCAGAGGGGCTCTCGAGTGCCATTCCGTGAATCGGTTGATTTCGTCTACCCATGTGCCCCTTGTGCGCCGTTCTGCGCGCGGCGGCGGCTTAACAGATGGCCTGATTAAATTTAAGAATGCAATATTGTAGCCGTGTAATCGCGTTACCGGGGAACACGGCGAACCGAACGCGGCTGAAAACACGAACGACCTCGGACTGTCCTTTCGGTACCGGGGCAGATCTTGTTAACGAAGAGAGACTTTTCCTGCTTGCTTTTCGGTGGCCGTTTCCGAATCAAACGAGAGATTATTGTGCCAGTTTGCGGGGGAGCAATGTTGCTTCTTTTGTTTTCGAATCGTCGGAGAATGGTGGAGGACATTTGGCTTTCGTTAATCAAAGGAACGAGATAATTTGATTGGAAATTTGTAGATTTAATTTAGATAAATAATTAAGATAAATGTGTATGGTAGTTATAATTATAAAAGATGTAAATATCGATTATATTAATAATATTATTTCTCGTAGGATTACTGTAAGATATTAAGTTTGGTAATGCAAATACGTATAGGAAATTAAAAATCCACTAGCTAAATAAAAGAAATTAAATGCATTAGTTAATCTTATAACTAATATATTATAAAGGTAGTTTTTCAAATAAGTTAAGTATTAAGTTAACGTTTTAACCGTTGCACAAGGACTGTAACTGTTCTAATCAAAATAAGAGAATTAAAGTACGTAATAATTATGTATCTGTTTGAAATGATTTTACTTACTAATTAATGACTATAAATGACTAGAATCTATTTGGTTACATTATATTAATTAAATTAATTAATTACATTACATTAAGGTAATTACAATAGGTAATTACATTATGTTATTATCGAGAAATTATGAAAAGCAAAAAGCTGCAACAATAATTGTGTGAAGT
>NC_135774.1:8995686-9018139 GCF_028453695.1 Augochlora pura | reverse complement strand
CGAGAAATTATGAAAAGCAAAAAGCTGCAACAATAATTGTGTGAAGTGTTTCTTAAGCTTCGTAGACATTGTTAACAAAAACGATTTTTACTGTATCCGAAATTTATGTATTTTTTTGTATTCGAAAAATGGTCTATAGATAGAAACAGAATACAACAGATTGCTCCTTTTAGCATCGTTAAATAACAAATAAATATTTTTACCTTTTGTTAGCCACGGGAACAGAACGATTGGAAGTTTATTGTTCCGAAAGTTGTGTAAATTCAATTCAATCTGAATGCACCATATTCTGTAATTTAATGCATGTTACGATTTTTAATAATGCAACATTGTTGGTCGTAATCGCGTTATCGGAGAACAGTGAAAAGCAACGGTTTGGAACAATAAAGCTTTGAAATGTTTGTTAAGCTCGCTAGACCTTGTTAACCAAATAACTGTTGCAACCTTTTTGTTGCAAGTACTAGTTTTTATAATGCAGTTCACGTCTAGACGAATTCAACGACCCTAAACTTTGTGGCTTTTAAATGACTTTTAAAAAGTAAGAGTTAATGCTCGAAAAATAGCGATGTTTTTGAAAAGTAGCGTTTTTTTAGCGATAGTATTGTTCCTCAATATTTGAAACAAAATGATTTTTGGACAAAAATAACGCAAATCGTAATATACCTAGCTTTGAACTAAATAACGTTGTCTTGACAGGGTTTTTTCTATTAAGAAAAATAACAAATATATTTCAATGGGCAGAATAAAATAAACGCCCTGTATATCCTTCTTAGCCTCTTAAATTCACATAGAAACATTAAATGAACACTTAAAATTATTCTTACTATTATGTTATTACAGTGTTTTGAAAGGAAGTGAGGTTAGGTTCGTTTATGCGGCCTAATACAAGATGGCACGAAAATAAGGACATGGTCTGAAATCTGATCCTATTATTAGATTTTTATTAAAAATATAAAAATATAATATATTTTATCGTTGTTAATTAAATGAAATTCTCTTATGACATAATATGCGTTGCGCAGAACGTAAATCATATTAATAATTAATTTATATCTTCAGCGAGCATTTCTTATAATTTCTGATTAGACAAAGGACCTAAATTTCTCAGAACTGCTGTAGCTTGATTTAAAAAATGTTTATAGCATTTTAACATAAGAAAATTGTAATACCTTTCTGAGACAATTTATGAATATCATTTTTGAGAAATATATGTCGCAAATAAAATGACATTAGAGGACATAATTTTCCGGTAAATCTAATATAATAAAAAAAAAGATTATTAATTTATATATCAAACTTTCCTTTCTCTATACGTTTTTAATCTGGAGATACGGCAATTTGTCATCCAACCTAATTAATAACCCACGTTAATGTTTAGAAAGTTGTTAATAACTCGCGTAAATTTTAGATGAATATGTTTGCCGTTTAACGCCGTTTTAGGGAGTTCGCCGCACGCCCTGATTCAATCGAAGACCGTAGTATTGCAGCTTCTGATCGTATTATCGGGGAACTGGGAAAAGCAAAGGGCCGAAAACGGGAACGATATCAAACGTTCCCTGTGCTCAATAAATCTCACTAACGAACGACACTTTTAGTGCTATTTTTGACGAAGAACGAAAGACTTCCTTTGGCTGGCCGAACGAAACGGATGACCGAATTCTTGTAATTCGGAACCGTTCGCGCAACGTTTGAACAATCGTTCAACGAATCAGTAACATTTTTATTGGGTTGTTCGGAACGTAATTCCGTTTTTCTCAACAAAGGACCTAATTTTTTTCACAGCCAACTTCACACTTAAGTTGTATAATTATTATATATTTGGACAACTAATATAGTAAGCCTTGTTTGTTAAAAATTTTGTTTGACTCTTTGCAACAGTTTTTGCTTAGTGATCTATCGTGTTTCATTTCCACCAAAAAAAAGAAAACGAAATGGCTTTTCGAACGACTTAATACCACACATTCGTATCATTATCTTTTCCACACTGCGTGGATCGTTGCGCAGATTAATTATTCCACCAATCGACCGAAACTTTACAATGTTCAGCTTTTCAAGTTTCGATCCTACTCCAATAAGTGCTTCTTGCTTCCATACTTTTCAAGACTCGCGAGGAAAGTTTCTTCGGAAACTTTTTACTGGGAAAATAATTACATCGACTTCTCTTGCGAAAGAAGAATTACACAGAGCAACGAATGAAACAATTAATTCGCACGACATCGTTTAATGTAGTAACGATGTAACTGTGGACGATAATTTGTACTTGTTATTAATACTTGAATGGTTTGGATGGCTTGTAACGTACCGTTTAATTAATTCCCAATTTTGGAGCATTTTAAAGCAGCTAACAAATTTAATTAATTTAATTGGATTCTCGATCGTATGTGTATCGGTATATCGCGTAGAATGTAATACTTTACAGGCGGTATTTCATCTTTTATCGCAATTTCTTTATGAATCTTTTAAAATCATATAATTAATTATAGAATCAAAAATTATGGCATATTATAGTTTACGAAATTATTTGAAAAATTGATTTGTTTATATTACGAAAGAATAGAGTTGTTTTATGTTTTATATTATTTCTTGTCCATAATTTTTCCTATATGTACATATGAATTGCTATTATTCGCCAACGATATATTTCACCCTTTGCACACGAAGCCATTTTAACTATAAATATGAAATAATTTTCCTAGTTTATGATATTTCAATTCTATGCAACAGAGTGCACTTTTATTTACGAAATTGATTCTTGCAATTCGTAGCAACAATTTCACTACTCAACAATATTTTAAAGCTAAACTTTATTGTTATAAAAATTATTTCGGAACATACTAGAATAATTTTAGTGGTGCCTCAGAGTCACCATTCGAACGCGAAGGGTTAAAGAAATGTTTAAAAAGTAACATGATTTCCGTATGTTACCAGAATCTTTTAATTTCTTTTCGTATTACGAAATTATATTTATATTAGTTTTTGAGGAAAATCCCCATTAACCTAATCAAAGTTTTCGAAATTAATTTTCAAAAATTGCTTTCAATAAAATTTTCAGTATTCGTATAAATTACTGACATCTTCGAAATAAATTCTTCAAATTTTCGTATTTTTTCAACCCTTTGCAGTCAGAGCCATTTTAACTGGAAATCCAAAAGATTTCTTCAGATTTACAGCGTTTCCATTTTAAATAACCTGGAGCACTTTATACATTGTAAAATTGAATTGTATGATTTATGTAACAGATAATAGCTCTTAACAATTTTTTAAATATTAGTAAATTTGATGAAGATTATTTTGTAACGTGGCATGATAATTTTTAGAGGCGCCTTAGAATTCGACCGCAAAGGGTTAATATAACCTTGTAATTTCCACATCATCCTAAACAATTACAATTGTTAATTTGTCTAATAAATAATCTCACTAACATCTCAAAGAAGGTAATACCATTTGTCCTAATCATAAAAAAGCAACTTCAGAAACGAAAACTTTCTCGACCCACTGGGCATCCGCTCGTAATCCGAAACATCTATTTTCAACATTACCATTTCGAAGCGTGCCACTATCGAAAGAGCTCAAAAATTCCCAAGCAGTACAAAAGTCGAAAAATCGAGTCTCGGCCACGAATCGCCGGTTTTTCCAGGCCACCGTTCGGCATTACCAAAATCGCGTCAGCGCGACTCGATCCTAAAATTACCCTCCATTTCCGTGAAACTTCCGCGACGCCATCCGCCGAGCAACTTGGGCGTCGTTAACCCGATCCCGTGGTGCCGCAGGGGACGAGAAAAGAAGAAGAGAGGCGAGAGGGAGAGAGAGAGAGAGAGAGAAGAGAGAGGGAGAGTGAAAAAAAAGGAAAGAAAACGAGCCTCGTGACTTTGATCGGCGATACGTTGGCGGAGAGTTCGGTGTCAAGACGGAGCCGTGGGAGGGTCAAATGGACCCGGCACGGCTCTCGCCCCTGGGAGACTCTTCAATTTTACGAAGAACGCCGGAAGTATATCACTCAGCGGCTCAGACATATTGACACTTTGCGCCCGGCAGGCTTGAGCTACGACATGCCTTATTAAACTCGCCGGCTAAATTATGGCAACCACTATCGTCGCCGCCGCCGCCGTCGCCGCCGCGCCTGTACTATTCTCACTACCCTTCCCGCCTTCCGTTGCAGCTTTTATCTACGACAGGGCGGCGCGCGATGCCGGGGCAAACCTGATTCGTTTCTCTCAATAAACGCCGGCTAATTTATTATTGGCTCGTCGGCGTTGGGGCTCTTCTTATCCGCGAGAACGGTGCCGCGCGTAACCGGAAATCGCTGGAGTCGCTGCTTATTGTCGATTCGTGTATTTATTCGTGCACTGGAAATGTCGAAGAATAGGTTAGGGCAGTTGGTTGGTATAAGGAGACCGATTACTGTGCCTTTGGTGGCTTTCCGAGCGTTTTCCTTTTGTATATAAGTCGTTTAGTTTGACTCGAGTTTTTCATAAATATTGAGCTTTTTATTTTAATATTTACAAAAATTTGAGTATATTTATAGTACGCAATAATTCTTAGAAACATATACAAATTTTTAATATTATTGTTATTAAGTAATTTTTAATAGTATAATAATTTTAAATTTATTAAAACGTTAAATTTTCAATATCTGGATTTTAAAATAATTGGACTTAGGATATTTTCAAAATAAGTGGCTCATTTATCTAATAAGGTGTGTTGGATCTAGTTTAATACTAAAGTGTCAAATGACCGGTTTCGTATTTTTTATTTCATAATTATTGAAAAATAAAGCTGCTTCTGTTGAAAGCGTATTACTAAAGAAATTGTGAAGAATTTCAATAAATTATATCTTTAATGATTTATTGTATCAGTTGTAAGCATTTCAACGATTTCATGTATATAGAGTAAAAATTAATTGACTGAATACAATTGTACTAGTGTAAGAATACTATTGTACTAGTTTCAATTTCAAGTAATTTTGGAACGAAATATAACCTATACAACTCTAGTATTTTTATTAATTGGTGCAGACTATTTATACTTTTCATAGAAATCCCTATCAAGAATGTAGACTTTTGTTTCTCGAATTCTTTGAAGCATCTTTTATTTAATAATCATTAATTTCTACTATATTTTTCTAAACCAACGCTCCTATAATTCTTAGACATTTATATCTTTCCAATAAAGGATTTGCGAATATAAGTTTATTTGAACGATTTCCATCTATTCAAACAATTTTTCTAGATACTTTATATAAACAAATAAGTACATAAATGAATCGATTAAACATAAATTAAGCTGCTAACTTCTTAAAAAATTACAATAAGTACATGAATTAATGAATTAAACATAAATTGAACAACTAGCTGCTTCATAAATTATAAGTACGTGAACGAATGAATTAAACATAATTTGAACAACTAGCTGCTTCATAAATTATAAGTACCTGAACGAATGAATTAAACATAATTTAAACAACTAACTTCTTCAGAAATTACAATAACAACACGAACGAATTAAATACAAATTAAGCTACGAGCTTCATAAATTCTAATTCGAAAACGTTATCCAGATCCTCGACGCAGCCAAGAGTGATTGAAGATCCCATAATAGGCTTCCGTTAGGTACCCGTGTTAATTACACGCAGTCGAGTTGTTTGGTCCCTCGAGTTAATCTTTGCCGTGCTCGCGGCAACAATAGTCGGCTGGAATCGCTTGAATATCCAGCGCGAGTCGGTTTATTCTTGAATCGAACACGGACAGTGTTACAATCCCATTATGACGGCCGGCCCTTTTCCGCGGCTAGCGAGCGAGCGAGCGAACAGCGCGGTGCGAAAGGGCCGGACGGGAAATCCCAGGGAAGGGTGTAAAATGACCCAGATTCCCCATTAATTTTACCCCGCGAACCGGTCTCAGCCGCGGCGCGTAGCTGCACGGTTAACGCTCGCGCCGACCACAAAAGTTTTCGCGTCGCGCATTAATATTAATCGCGGCGTGACGGAGTTTAATAGCCGCCACCATTAACGGCCGATTCGTAATTGTCGTTCGGCCGAGTTCCCCCGGCCCGGTCCACGGTTTATTTATAATACCCGCAGAATCGGCGGAGCCGATGAATTTCAAGCACCGGCTCGTTTGCTGCGGAAGCCTCGTTAGAGGCGGATCTCGTCGCTCCTCAAGTTCAGCCCTGCGGGCTCGACAGACGTGACGCCTTGCTTTGCTCCGCTATGACTACCTATATTGTACCTCCCTACCGTCTCGTCACGCCGCGCCAAAGCCGCCTCGCGCGCTCCGGCCTGTTATTTTAGGCGACCGCGCGCGGCAACCCTAAACGCGACTTTCCGATTGTCTAATCGAAAATCCCGGTTCCAACAAGCGTATGTCACCGATGTTTTAGCTTATGACGATGGATGAACGTACTGACTGCTCAGTCGGATGAACCTTAAAAGATATATGAAAAATGGACTTTTAACCAAATGACATAAGTTTTTTGTTTCATTTTAGAGTAGTATCAAGAATCAATTCCTTCGTGGAATTATGAGTTTTGTTGGTGATTTTTTATAATATGAGAAGTAACTTCTATAATTACATCAGGTAGTACATTGTATTATAATATTGCGATCATGGTTATGTTGAGAATAATGTTAGATTTACGTGGTGAATCTGTTACTTAAGCTTAAGGGGTTATATTTTTTTCATCTAAAATTGCTAATGTCAGTGCGAACTAAGTCTAAATTTTTATGTTGCGATGTCTGTTGTATGTGGCGTTTACTGTAGTTTGATATTTCTTGTTAGACAGTAATTGTTGCCAGGTTGTTGTGTATAGAAAATGTATATGTAAAACATAATTTTTAGTTTGTATTGTATTGTATTGTATTGTATTGTATTGTATTGTATTGTATTGAGTAACACAAATACAAAACCACGTAAACGTTACAAAAACTTAAGGATATGTTACATTATTTTAAATTGTATATACATTGCCTTTATGATATTATAATATATTCCAGTTACTAACTTTTATTTCCCACAATTAACTATGACAATTTTCATTCTACTCGAAATTCCTCAATTCAGTTCTAATTTTACGTTAATATAATATTATTCTAACATTATATTATTCTAACATTACATTAATATTAGAAATCCTTCCAGGATTCATCCCAAAAAGAAAATAAACAATTTAAAGTACTTTCAATGCTTTAAAATAATGATCGGGAAATCCATTCAGCTGTGTTCTATATCCGCGCAGGTTCTGTTTAAAGTAGTCTTCGCATAACTTCGGCAATTTAAGTTGTAAATGCAAATTCAGGTGAATGGTCCCTTTCGCGGGACTGTAGATTCTTCGATTGTTAAAGTGTTACCTTCGCAATACATGGGAAAGGTTTTAAACTCTGTTTGTAGTTTAACCGTTTCGGTTCGGGACTATCAGACATTTTATTCCAAACCAAAACTCGGTTCTGTTCGGTTAGCGGACTCCAGTAGGTCGCTTTGAAACTGGTCCAATCGAGGTCGCATTTGCAACGCAGTTGCACTAAGTCTTATCAAGTGCACTATTGCACTGTCCATTATTATTTATTAAAAGGATATAGCCGGTTAAGACGATCAAAAGTGAATTTGAGCCGATTTGAACGACTAGTGTGCCATTGACGGGATCATAATTAATAGAAACTACTTTATTAACTTTTTTTATTAAGTAGTTTCTATTATTTATTATTAAGTAAATTGTTAACACTTGTTACTTAATCCTTGTTAATTCGGTTCAACGATTTTCAGTCGCCTTTTCTTATTTAAATACCTGCAAAAATTCTGACAGAAATAATGCTGTCACTTTTTGCATTTTTGAGAATTTGTACAGTATTTTAAATTAATAATCCTAGTTGTAACAAATAAAATAATCAAGTTCAATTCCAAAGAAATTCAAATTTCTTGTAAAAATAGATTGGACACATCAACTAAAATTTTGTAGTAATGACATGTTATTAAAATGATAACATGAGAATTTTTTCACATTTTTTAATTTTAGTGCACCGTAATTAAATAAATAAAAAGTAAAACCGTTTCTGACGTTCTTCGTACGAGAAAGCGATTCGCGTTTAAATTACTTTTCTTATTTTTCATTCTATAAAGATATTACGTGATATTAACCATTCCATGATCGTAAACAATATTCATGACAATATTATTAATCATCTAACAGCGAATGGTATTTCTCTATATTATTTCAATTAAACTTGAAATAGGTCCTGCCAAATTAGAATTTTTAAAATATGCATATTTCACATTTAAATAATTGAATTTGCTTCCTGAAAATTGAATATTTTCGCATATTTATTAATCATATCTCATTAATCAATATCACAGCTGAAATTTGGCAAACAGGATTTTCTGTCAGATTATATTGTAAGAAATATGTAATATTATATTGTATGTATATATATTATATGTAATAATATAACGTGTATATTATGAATACACATTTTATTTATTATATATATGATACATGTATATTAATATAATATGTATAGTATATATAATAATTTAATATATAGATTCTGCACACATACTATATATGATGTATGTATATTATATATAATATATCTAGTTGATAGGAGGAAGGAAGACATCATTTTTCTAATAACGAAATTGCTTACAAGCGCCCGAAGTTTCCAGATTTCTCTTTCGATAACTATTGTTGGAAAAAAAGCACGCCACTCGGCGAAAACTTTGAAATTGCTTTACAGCTTCTGCCAGATGCGGAATTTCCAAGTGACGCGAGAAGTTTCTATGGTAACGATAAAATAGACGAACTGTGCTCGCCTCCTATCCGAGCAGACTCAGTTTCTTTCTATTATTCGGAGGCGTCCAATCCATTCGATTCCATTCGAGTATTGGATTTAATCGCTTTGTCGAATCGACTACAATTCAGTTCTATTTTATTCGAGTTTTCGCACATGTTCTAATAAAAGGATGTTAGATATAGTATAAATTAGATCGAGCAATTTGCGCTCGTTTAAAATACATTAAGGTGTGCAACAAATTATAGATCATTAACACTGTATCACTAATTAGCCGGATTAGTGGTTAACACGATAATACAAAAATAAGTCAGTAAAATAAAGCAAATAATGATAATATAAGTAATACGAATATAAATGATAATAATATAAACAAAATAAATATAAATGTAAAAGATAATAATATAAGCAATATAAATATAAATGTAAAAGATAATAATATAAACAATATAAATATAAATGTAAAAGATATTAATATAAACGATATAAATATAAATGTAAAAGATATTAATATAAACGATATAAATATAAATGTAAAAGATAATAATATAAATAATATAAACATAAAGGATAATAATATAAATAGTATAAGTATAAATGATAATAATATAAATATTATAAATATAAATGACAATAATATAAATATAAATATCAATAATACAAATATAAATAACAACAGTATAAATATAAAAGAAGAAAAGAAAATGTCACACCATTTTCACATTAACTCCCTGATAAAATGCCATCGCAAGCAACGTTTTTCATTTCTTCCGATTTTCTGTTAGGTAAGCTATAGTAAAAATTCTATAATTTTGTATGACAACACTAGAAAGTAACGTCACACTATCTGCGTTTTATAACTAGTGTTTTCATGAAATACTCTATAGCATTTACGAAAGTAACATGGAATGTTTATGGCCTTAAAAACATCCATGCGAAGGAATGGGATGATTTCATAATGCTTGAAAAATTCGAAAGAGCCAACGAAGGAGTATATATAGTATATACATATAAACACCCTCGACTCAGGTTTCGAACCTGAGTGCGACTATGGTTGGTAGTTTGTAAACGTGCGCACCACGTATTTAGTGCGCGCGTCTACAGTGACTGTTGTAACTTCGTGTTTGCAGTTGTCATTACTCGAGCATAGAGCCGACACAGTAATACAATATTTTGTTTTTTAATTCAAGATATTCATTAGCTTAATTTTTTTGACATACGATTTTAAAGAAAATAAAAAGTCTGGTTGCTCATAATTCTTTTTAATACAAGAAAATAGAAGAAAACGATGATTTTAATTATTTTCTAAGGTATTATTTCAAATGCAATAGAGGAACAGACATCAGATGATATATTTTTTAAATTGTGAAACAATTTATTTGCGGATAATAATTTTTGACTAAAAAGTATAGATGGAAAATAAAAGGAACAATACCCGCATAATAAAAATAAAAGGAATAAATTTTCCTTTTAATATAATTTCCTTCCATTTAATTTAATTCCTTGTTTTCCTTTTTCGCCGTTACTTTAGTTATATTTAAGTTACTTAGTCCATATAATATAGTTTACATTGCATGCACTAATATCTGAAATATCTTCTATTTGTTCATACGAACGTGAAATAAAGCTACATAACACAAAATTAACAGTATTACGTATAGAAAAAATTACAATTAGTGGAAATAACCAAGAAACTCTTATTACATGAAACCACTCCCATTGTTTTCCACAGAGTTCATACAACGAAGTTCTCTATCGTAGTCGCATCCCGCAGTCGAATCGACATTTCTCCCGGAAAAAGTAAATTCCGGAAATTGGGAACAGAGAAGCGGGTAGCGTCGCGAAGCAGTTAAAGCAAACTGAAAAATTCGTTTACCCAAATAACGTCGCGTCGGTCAGCGGCGTCCACGGCGTCGGGCGTCGGGCGTCGGCGGCGTTAATCGCGGCTGGATATTCCGGATCCCCGGGCACCGCCGAGAAAATCAAAATAAAGGACACGAAGGGAAACGGCACGGATCTTTACAGTCTCCGGAGAGACTCCGCGGGCGATGAATGTCACGCAAATCGTCCGTAGGAAACGGTAGAAACGGGGCGCCAGCTCCGTAAAATGAAATTCATCGCTTAACCCCGCGGAGCCCCTTCTCTCTCTCCCTCTCTCCCTCTCTCTCTCCCTCTCTCCCCCTCTCTCTCTCTCTCTCTCTCTGGCGCCCCTCGAGGGGTGTCGCGGGGGCCTGCTAAGGTTACTTTGCACTTTCTCCGTCCCGTTCTACCCGCCCCTGTCCGCTTTAGCATACGTATAAGGTCGCGGAGTGCAGTTACGCGGAGTTACGGGGGCATAATCCGCGTCCCGTGGCGCGTTCTCCCTGCATTCGTCTGCGTTCTCCCTTCAATTCATCTCCGTCCTCCTCGACCCCCTCCACGCCGCGTTAACGTTATGGGTCACCGTAAAACGTATCGGCCGTTCCTCGCCCCGTCCGACTCGGTTTTATCTGCGTTTTTACGCGGGATTGCCCGGCCGTGGATTGTTAATAAGACGCGGCGCGCGAGACGCGGAACGCGACACGCCATTGCAACGTCGTGACACGGGCGCCGTTGGAAAGCGTTTCAACGCTCGCTTGGTAATCGCTCCGGCCGCGGATTATTATGGATTCATGGCTAATACTAAAATCCGGGGAAATTAAAGTTACGAGAAACCCGGTTTAACCCGTTGACGTACCATTCTCTTCGCAGTCACCGCGATTCGGAATTTTTCAATTGGCAGAATTTCTTAGAAGGGGCAGAACATTAATGTTTATTCCGTGGCTGAATTTACTTGAATGTTTAAATATTAATAACAACGGATTAGTATTTTATTCGAATTTTAAAGAACAGAATAACATTTATATTTAATTATTTGTTATTTGTAATTTCCATCACGAGTCGGACTCGTCTAAGTATGGCAAAGGGTTAACGGTCTTCTTTTGTCTAGAATCTGGACTGGAGGGGGTTCTGTTAGGTTGATCTGGACGTTCATCTTCAATTTAGCAAGAAAATTGTATCGATTAGTTATTTAGTTTCGTTTTTATTACAGTTTGTAGATGGAAGTGCAAGGCGCGCGTTTCAAATATATTTTATTACATTATTTCCGAAAAAAACAAGCATAGCAAGCACGATTTTTATGTTATATATAATATATTAAAATGGAGCCTTGAAAGAAAGGCAGTGTCAAAATTAATTTGTTCAATTCAATAAACTTAACCTTATACATCGTAATCAACATCGAAACTTTTAAGTTTGACATCTCTCCAATTAAAATTAATTGTAACAAAAAAGTATTATAATTATTTACAATAGTCTTCGATTAAGAACTTAGTGTTCGATTTCGAAATATTTTTCAACGATATTAATTTTCACATGAGACAAGCATCAAAGTTTCTCTGACTATTATATAAAAGCAAAGAAAAAGTACGAAGCTTCCTGAATCAGTAATTTAAAAACTGTAAAAAAATTGTAAAAATGCGCATAGAAGAAATTAATCAATGTATTATAAAGAAGTACTAAAATATATTCTATCATTATTATTGAAATCGATTATTTTACGAATTAATTTCTGTACAAGTAAATTCATATTCGAATAATAAATAACTCCTTATTGGAATCAATTTTTATTCGATTAAAATCTTATTCAGTTAAATTATTATCTAGATAAATTTTTATACAATAATACCGAATAAAAATTTAATTTCTTGATTCTTGTATTCTATGATCTTTTATATTCGAATAAAATTTTGCCCTTGATGGTTAAAAACGATACGAAGCAAATTTTATGAAAAAGTGCAATTATACTGCATAAACAAAAAAGAATTATTATGAACAAGAGTAGATTCCATGTTTACTGTGTGACCCCTTCGTCGACAATTCTAAGGTGAAGCGTGTGCGTATACTTTCTTACTTCCATGTACATAGCATATACACATAGAGTGAGGCATGTAAACAGGGAACACCTTAATCGTCTTTCCTATTTACAGAGAGATAAGAACACTTAGTGCAAATTACGATGTTCAAATTTGCAAATGATAGAAATAAATGTACACTCAAGATCTTCAAAGAAAAATTTACATTTCTAACTCATAACACAATGAATAGAAAATAGTGCAAAAACCCTAGTACAACTATAACATAAATGTTTTACTCTAATTTTAGAAACAAGTCTTGATTATTGCAACAGATGTAAACTGATTATTAATTAACAGATTGTTTCAGTTTGTGTAGACAATAGTGCAAAAAACATAGTACAACAATAATATAAATGTTTTAGACCAATTTTTTAAAAATAAGTCTTGAATATTGCAACAGATGTAAACTGATTATTAATAAATTTGCTTTAGTTTATATAAAATTTATTAAAAAGACTTTTAAAATCAATGGTCGATGAAATAATAAATCTCGCTACAAATTCGTGTGAATATCGATATTCTTTTTCACAAACTAATAAATAATTGCTTTTAAAAGATCAAGTGCTCCTTTATCCGTAATATCCCTTCTTTCAGCGCACGTGACTTCAAACCTCAAGCTAACCAAATCATACAATCGAGGCTCGACGATGCTCTCGATCCCCTGACTTCTAAATCCCCTTTTAAAAGAGCGTTACGAAGTACACAATTGACGCACTGTGGAACGAATTGCTATTCCGGGTACACAGAACTCGTATAAACAAACCGATAGATCTCCTGTTAACGCATCTTATCGTCGCGTATGAATGACAATTATTTTCAACTAGATTTCCAAATTCATTTTTATTGTAATATATCGAACAGACTGATTGTTATTAGGATTTTTAGAATAGAGAAGAGCTGAACCAATATCTGCTATGTTGGTAACTCTGAGGCATAATTAAAATAGTTATATCATCTAACAAGACAATATTTGTAAAATCAAAGTTTAGATTCAAAAAATTGTTAAGAACGAGACTCTCGGTACGAATCGCAAAAATCAATTACACACGCATGAAATGCACTTCGTCGCATATAATACGACACCGTAGATCATAAAAATTATTTTAGACTCGTGTGCAAAGGGTTAATCCGTCCGTCAACAAACTCGACCGCATCGCGGAGCCTCGCGTTTCCCCAATTTCCGTTCGCTCTGTCCGCGACGCGACCGAAGAAACAGCACAGAAGAGAGGAAGAGACGCGACGGAGCCTCGTCGTCTCCGGAATGTCTTGCAGCCCGAGCAATTATTGCATTCGCCGATGCGTTGCCGGCTCCGATGTGCATTCAGCCGGCTCCGGGGCAGGCAGGCAGGCAGAGGCAGGGGTGGCAGAAAATTTATCCCGGACAACAGCTGTCGGGTCACCTGTTCAAACAGCCGTATTTCGCGGCGCTATAAAATCGCCTCGTGTTCGAGCCCGGAGCCCGGAGCCAGGTGAGACTGGTTTACATTTCTCGCTTCTCGACGTTACCCGGGGTTTCGAGTGGCGTTTTCGATAATATCGGAACTCCCGTGAGCACGGCGACCAACCGAGCAACCGAGCAACCGAGCAACCGAGGAGAGGCGACCGTGCAAACGACCGTTGCCCGTTCCGTTTCGGGCCGGCTCTCTCGGCTTCGCCGCGATGGAAATTCCGGGCCGGACACACTTTTCGGCGGTCGATCGATTTAACCTTCTCGCTTCGAGCGCCGCATGCACGCGGCGTCCAAATGATGCGTACATCGAATCCTAAGAAAAATGGCATCGAAATCCTGTGCTGCCGAAGGATCTTTCACAGACAGAGGGAAAGGACTGTGACGGTGAAAATTACCGAAACTCCTTCCCACAGAAATTTGGTCACACGCAGGCTGCAGATGTTAGCATGAGACAGCTTCAAGTGACCTCGGGATCATTGCTTAGGGACTGCGCGGGACATCTGCAGTCTGTATGTAACCAAATTTCTGCAGGAAGGAGTTTCCGTAATTTTCACAGTCACAGTCATTTCCCTCATTGTCTGTGAATGATCCTTCGGCTGACAGGATTTCGTTACTCCAAAACACTCGAAACATCTGTTTCATTCATTCCCTATTTTATGACTTTCACTGTCCACCATTCTGGCTTTCGTCTGAAAACCCTTACACAGTTTGTAAGTGCTGTTTTTCGTCAGAGCATCTCAGATTTCTTTAAAACTATAGTTTGCGTTGCTATGACGATCGACATAGTCTGCGCGAAGATCTTCGTGCACACCGTCAGTTTCGTTTCAGATTTCATCCATACAACTTCGCCGTTTTTTAAAATGTACGCGTCGCGGTAACAGTACAAGATATTTTTGATATTTGTGCAATACCTACGTGGAAGCATAATTTGTGATCAGTGTGGAATAATAGTGCAGTGAAAGTGAAGGTTAGTGTAATCTGCGTCGTTTTACATACATTTTACAACTTCTGGATTACAACATTTACAACTGAATGGGTGAATTTTTCGTTAATAATATTTGTGAAATTTTTGAAATTGATAGGACATTTCTAAAATCCTTGTTTGTTACTTCGAACGCGGCTCAAAGTTGGAGCGCAGAGCTCTCCTTCCGTCGCGCCCCGGGAATGAGATAAGCTTCAGTCTAGCTGGCTCGCATGCGCAGCAGCAACAAAAATCGTCCGCGCGCAGCTATCTTTTTTCATTAATAACTCGTTAACAAAGCCGCGGATTGCATTTCGGCAAAGGAAAAGGTTACTTCAAATGGTCTCAGGAACCCCTCATTTCCCGGAGTATGTATAATTTCGGAACACCCTGTATACAAGCGTCAACCGTGTCACGTGTATGCAAGTGTCGAAAATAATTTTATATTTTAACACTTTACCGACCGGTCATTCGATCGTAAAAGTTTAGTTCAACGTTAAATTTTCGTTTCGATTTTGATTTCATTTATCTTATTAATCGCGACAGATATTTAATATTTAAAAAGTTATATAATAATATTGAAGCTAAGCGTAGTACAATCTAATACAGTTATCTCAATAATAAATACAAAATTAATGGTTACTATGACAACCGATTCGCAGGCTACCGGTCGGTAAATTGTCAATAATTTTGTAGGTCCTTTCATATTAAAAACATGAATATACTTGTTACATTACAGCAACGATTATTTTATTCAGAAATCGCACAGAAATCGCACGCACTGTGCACATTTCTGGCGCGAGCTGTCGTTCAGTGACAGTGACTTCGACGGACGACACTGCCGTAGCGAAAGGGTTAAATGCGTGGTCCCGGCCGAGGGGTCCCCCCTCACGATCAACCCCTATTCGCGCCGACGGTAAACAGAATTCCGTTTTCGATTATGATTTACCTTTGTTTTCGGCCGATCGATCGCGACTGGAAATTGTAGGCCACCGGGACTATTGAAATTTATTCGGTTGTTACACGTGAACCCCGATAGCCGCTTTGTACAGTGTGTGCGCGTGGATACGCGGACGGGCGGCGCCGTGTTGGCTCAACGGGTGTATGAACACGGAAGCGATTGGCTTGTTAATAGATTGCTGATCGATCTGAATATTTGTGTTCCCACATGGAAATGTCAACTAATCTCGTTCCTGCCTGCCTGCCTGCCTGCCTGCCTGCCCGGTTTCGTCGGGCTGGACTTTTTTTCACCTGGTTATACCGGCCGACGCCGCGTTAATGGAGCAATATTTTTTGGACGCGCGATTGGTCGGCCGACGGTTTTTGTTTATTAATATTTTTTTTCGGTGGAGTTGGATTGATTCGACGGTATATAAATTCTTCTGTGCCGATCGGAAGAGGTTTAATATAGTATGAGAGGGACCTTTGTGTGAATGTTTGTAATGGTGGAGTGTGCGGACGTGTGTTTGTGTGGAGGTATTCTATTAGTGGAGTGTGTAGTTGAATTATTTTTGCGAATTATTTTAGCTTAGAGTGTTTGATGTGTGAGTACGAATTTATTTTGACTAATTAGTGTGAGTTTGGGAGTAATTTTGGTTATGAAGTGCATAGCACAAAAAACAGCTATATTAATAAGCCTTTCTGGCTCGAAAAGACTAACAAAATTCTTCTACTTTATAAAAAATATAACAGAAGTATAATTTTGAGGTCACAAATGACAGAGTTTATGACTGGAAAGGAATCATATATTATTAAATGTATTTTATATCTTGAAGTTTATCCTTAGTATTGATATCATTTAAACATAATAAAGTATTAAGAACGAAGATAATAATAAAAGGTAGATATCTTAAAACTTTTATTGTTATACTCATACAAACTAGAAATAAAATACACTATGAAAAATATTGGAAAACGTGCGAAAAATATTTAAAAATAAACGTATGAAAAATATTATGCAACCACTTCTTATGTATTAATTAAATAAAAGTAATCATCTATTTTATTTCACCGTACATATTCAATTTTAACCGTTCATTTGTATTAATATTATACTAACTTCTCTGCTCCTATTATATCGTAACATATCTCTTACATGTCAGGGCACATACTGTATGTGCACGTAACGGGAGCAGTGGCATGAATTCAGCGACCTATGCAGCATGAATGAAAGGTCACGTGAATTAATGCGTCGGAGTCAGAAAGATCCCGAATTCACGCGAATTTATCATTATCATTAATTGGGGGAGGGGGGTGGGGCGGGGGGGTAGAGCGGACCATTACGATTTAAATGCATCGCTTCTTCATATGGCAATTATTAATGATCCATCAGGTGAACGTGCTATGCCGAGTGGAAAGTTCGTTCCGCTCCCTGTCACAAAATAATGGTTCTACTTTCGAACATTTGTAATTAACCTAATTTTCGTCGGATCTTTTTAGACCACTTATCCCCCGCTGTACTTGACGAAAAATATTTGTCGAATGCGTCTTTTTCGTATCAACGAATAAAATGACCAAGTACAACGAATGCGTTGCTTTCAAGAATTAGCATTTATTATTTCTGAACGATGCGGGTATTTTTTATTTAACCAGTTACAAGAAATTCTTTTTGGTGAATCCAGACTAGATTCATCATTTTTATCGCGTTCGTGCGTTTTATATATTTAATTTTAAGATCAATTTTGAATGCGTTTCGTTGATTACACTAACTGCAGTTTCTTTTGCAAAAGTTGTTCTAGAATTATACTAAAATTTACGAAATCTGTGAATATGTTTCACAAGTACTTTAACGTAAATCGTAGGAGAAGTATCGTTGTTGTAAGATATAAAATTGCTATTTCTTTATGATGATCTAATCGATTCTGTATAAAAACTGCAGTGAAGACTCGCATTAATATTTGAACACGTTTTAAAACAGAATAACTTCCTTCCAGATTGGACAAAGTAATTACAATTTTGTGGAGATGTTAGAGTAACTATTTACTATACAATAATAATTTTTTAAAAATTTTGCTATTATTTAGAACAATGAAAAAAAAATAAAAACCTCTAGATTTTTAATCCTTTTATGTATCCTAGTCAATGTAAAGTAAACTCGTTCTTTCATTTTTTCATTCTCTAAACTAGAAATAAATAGACGATATTTGTCTTATAATACATTTTAAAGTTTTTGGTTACAATAATTTCTTGGAGGAAAAAGAAAATTTACATTTATTGTGCGTCTACATTTACTAGAGTGATTAAATATGGATTGCAAGAGAACATAATTTTAATCCGGTTTAAAAGAAAAGAATAACAGTCATACTTAACAGGATATTAATACAAATCTCCGTCACGAGTCTGACTCATTAAAATACGGCAAGGGGTTAACAGTGACCGAAATGAAGAAAAATGGTTGCCGGACCCGAAAGAGACGCTTGTTGCTGCCAGAAGCTACAAGTTCGTAAGGGACACGAACCCGACCGGCCGTTCGAAGGGCAGGTCGTGGAATTAAACTGTTGGGTCGCGGGAAGGAGGCGCATGAAATTCAATAATCGGCATAGAGCTGGCAGCCAGCACGAGCCGAAAATTTCGTTATCGTCTAAACAACCAGCGTCTACCGTAGCCGCTTGAAATGTCGGACACGTAGCGCGAGCACTCGTCGTCGTGTCGCCGTCGTTGTTCCGGGCGCGACGGGATCCGAAGGCGCTATTATCAGCTGGCAGCACGTGCCGGGGCCGCGTGCGGGAGCAGATGGTACGGCCCTGCTACACCTTGCGAGTCCTACACACGTACACGCACGCGCAGCTATGTGTAATACCTTCGCCGTTAATAGCGAACACCAGGGCCCGCGGGGCCTTCGCGAAATGCAACGCAGCTGTCGTTACGCGCCGATTGAGCGTAACGCGACTATCGACGAGCCCGAATAAAGTTATTCCGGAGGACGGGGGAACCTTCCGTTGCCAGACCATTATCTATCCACTCGGAATTGAGAGGTCGTGCTCGGTCGAACCTCTGAAGGCCGAACCGATTTCTGGCAGATTTTATACTCCGGTAATGCGAGAGGAATTATTTCATATACAGTCAGTCCCATAAGTGACCGTACCTTCATTGCTTGTAAGAGAAATTTGTTGAAATCAAGGGACGCATGTAAGATTTTGCAATAAACTTTTTATTATGAATGAACACATGTATGAAGTTTATTTATACCAAATCATAACAAAATTGATTAACTAATAACAAAAATATATTGATTTTACTTCTCGTAGTACGTAATAACAGTCTACAAAAGTATTCGTACCAGTGTAGATTTTGTCAAAAAATCGAATATTAGAGCTGGTTTTTACTTCGTATTAATTTTCTAGTAATTAGTGGGTCCACCTTTACGACTTATTATATCGTTCAATCGATTTGGCATACTTTCTACCAGTTTTAATGCGATATTTGCTTCAATACTATTCCAAACTTCCAAAATTTTGTTTTTTAGCATTTGTTTATTGAAAATTTCATGCCCGTGTAGTCTTTTATCTATTTCCGCCCATAAATTTTCTATAGAATTTGTATCTGGACTCTGAGGAGATGTGTGTAAAAAATGGGGAACGTGGTAAAGTATCCACTCACGAACAATCTGAGCAGTATGCTTCGGGTCGTTGTCGCGTTGAAAATAGTAGTCGTTTTCCAGACCAAGCTTAATCGCACTCGGGTGCAAATTTTCTTCGAGTATATTTTCATACTTTATCTTATCCAAAATTTCATCGATAAAGACAAGTTTGCCCACTCCGGATGACGCCATACAACCGCACACCATCACTGAGCCTACGCCGTGCTTTACAGTTGGTTGTTCATTTTTGAATTCTAGTTCTGTATTAGGCTTTCTCCAAACATTTCCTCTTCCGTGACATCCAAAAATAATAAATAAGATAATAAAAAGTTTACTGCAAAATTTTACATGCATCCCTTGATTTCAACAGATTTCTCTTATAAGCAATGATGGTACGAATACTTATGGGGCCGACTGTAGTTGTGGATAAGTGAGACGTTTATTTTGGAGGTGAGCGAAGTCTATTTTGTAAAAATGTTGAAATAGCTGTTTTAACCCCTTGAAGTTCCATTTTCTTCATAGTCACCGCGATTGGGAATTTTTCAATTGGCACAATTTTTTTAGAAGGGACAGAACATTAGTGTTTATTCTGCGCCTGAATTTACTTGAATGATTAAATATTAATAACAAGGGATTAGAATTTTATTCCAATTTTAAAGAACAGAATAACATCCATATTTAATTATTTGTTACTAGTAATTTCCATCACGAGTCGGACTCGTGTACGGGAAGAGGTTAATATTTATATTTTTAAGTCACGCTGTTATACTTTGAAGTATTCGTGCACTAGTATTCGTTGACTTCACAATTTTTATGGCCGGTATTAGTCAAAAATAAATATGAAAACAACGTATCATATATTTTTCTAGTTCTATTAATCTCAAAATTAGTTTTTCTTTAATAACTTCTTGAATAACTTCTTGAATAACTTCTCGTAAATAATTTCTTTCTCTCCTTTTTCCCCTTATAATCGAGTTCTATTTTAAATCGTATATAAAAACTTATTAGTGGCTTTCTATTATTAATTTATTTATAAGTTAAGTTTTTCGTTTGGAGGGCCCAAATTACCTCACTTCGTAGTCTAAAAGTTAAAGAAAGTATTAAGAACGAATAAATGCTAATTAATATAGCGTGTAAGGAATCATAGCGCAAAGGGTTAAAAGAACAGGAATTAATAATTTTCTGTAATATACAAATGACAATTTTCCATTATTTGGCTATTGACGAATTGACGAATTTTTCATCGTTTAGCTATTGATGATTGTTGGCGGAATGACAAATTTTCGTCATGCGAAATAAGGTTGAATAAAAATAAGATTGATTGTAAATAAGAATGATATAAGTATGATTGATTATACGTAAGTTTGAATGTAAATAACGTTAATTATATTTAAGATTGATTGTAATTGTGGTAAAATTTTCGTCATCACTGTTTCGGACGATTATACTCGTCGCGACGAAACGGTAACATTTTCCCTCGTAACGAGTGTACTCGTCAGAAACAGGGAACCGCGGTTAAGGACGCGAATAATCGTCGCCTGTGCCTTATCTACGATTCGACGACACCGGTCCCAGGTTTCGCTAGACGGGGGACTCTTGTGTTTGGGGAACGATATGGGTTTCGCCGGGTACCGAGGACTGTGGGAAAGTCGAAAAATGTGTTGCCCCTATGCGGTCACGTTCTCGTCCACCCGGGTTTCGTGAGAGAAATAGCTTTTTGGTCGGCGCGACGAGCAGAGCGCACACATGCGGAAAAAAAGCGTTTCACAGTGCCTAGTATAAAAGGGCCTTTGTTAACTCATTATTCACCGGATCTATCCGGATCTATTGGGTTGGCAAAAAAGTAACGTCGACGTTAAGGTTTGACGTTTAGTGGACAGCCTTTGAGCAGATTAGAACGTTATGTTGGCAGGTGGTATGTAGGGAATGTTCATAAAATCAGAAAATAATATTGTTTATATTTTCGAATTAGGGTAATAGTGTTATATGTTTAATCTTTGAAAATTTTTATTAGGTGGCTTGATATAAAGGCTACTTTTTCGAGGAAACTTTTTATTTAGATGTACAATGAGGTGTATAATTATAGATTAAAAGTAGTTTTTACAGTGTTGTTAATATGAAAACGAAAACTTGAAGAAATATCATATTTGTATATTTTTATTTTCTATTATTTTTAATATAGAAATTCTGTTAGTATAATTACTATATTATACTGTCAGTATAATTCTGTTACTATAGTTATTCTGTTCTCTAAAACAGTAATAAATTTCTAGTCTCTTGTCATTAATATTTAAGCATTCAAGTAAATTTAAGTAACCACCACGTCTGTTTTGCTTGTTAAACCAAGACCTGAACGTCTGCCTATATTTTATTATTCTTAAAAACATATAATATAAGCGTATAAATAACCATGAATCACCATTTAAGATTTATGATTAAGTACACTCACTTTCCTGTGATAAATGAATAAATCTTACGTGGGATTTGAAAGCTCATAATACAAGATAATAAAAGAAAAAGAAAAGCAAAATTAGGCACACAATAAAAATAAAATTATTGGAATAAGAAAATTTCAAATTATTGCAATAAGAAAATTTCAAATTATTGTAAAAAAGAAGAAAATGGTGGTGCAGCGAAGGGTTAACGTTGCCAACCAGGGATATGTAGTCGCATGTTGTTCCATTCTTGAGACCATTGTTTCGGCTTAATTCCGTATATCTGTATACGACATCGGCTGGCGCGTGAGCAC
>NC_135774.1:8880429-8995586 GCF_028453695.1 Augochlora pura | reverse complement strand
TTTTTCATTTTAATAAGTCATTCTATAAAAATCAAAATTACAGACTTTACACCATTTACTAAAAGTTTTCCGTGAAAATAAACTAAAGTAATAATGTTATTAATTTGTCAACTAACATAATATTTGTCTATTTACTCCATAATCATCCGTAGTTTAATCCGGTGAGATTTTTAATTAGCGACTGAATATGAAACAAGTTTATAACATCTTGTTTGCCTTAATTGGCCGAGGTAAATTTTTGGTGAAACTAGTCAAAATAAAATGATGGGAAACAGTGGAAGATTTCGGAACATTTCACAGTTGTAACAAACGATTATTGTCGGAAGATCATTCTCAGACAGTCATGTACTGCGAACGTGTCGACCGCGTTCCTGTTAATCTGCGAAGTTATTTCCGGAACTCCGTTGCAATTCCGCGTTACGTTCGGAAACTCTGAAAATAAATTATATCGTTTAGAACGTGCAATCGGCGCTACAAGTTTCCCAACTGACGTCCAACAATGAAGGATTACACAATAAATTACACCGGCGAGTATAAATCATGATTCAATCGAAACGATGTAGTCGATAAATTCTAGAGATACTTATAGAATTACAAAAATGTTAAAACTTTGTATAATTCTTTAGATATTGTTGCTTTGTAAAATTTTCTTGGTATTATCATTTTGCACAATAATTTAAATATTATTGGCATGTAAAATTTGTTTAATATCATCGCTTCGCAGAATATTTTAAATATTATTCTTTTGTAAGAAATGTTATATAAAATTGCTTTACAAATCTTTTTTAAGTAATATCGTTTTGTCAAATTGTCTTAGCACTATTGTTTCGTACGATATTTTAAATATTATTTCTTTGTAAAATTCTGTTTCGTAAAATATCTTAAATATTATTGCTATGTAAAAAAGGTCTGAATGACATTGTTTTGCAAATTTTTATAAACAATATTGCTTTCAAAACATTCCTAACATTATCGTTTCATAAAATATTGTAAACATCATTTCTTCGAAAAATTTTGTTAGTTGTTCTCGTTAGTATCTAATTTTTGTTAGTTGCTTCGTAAACTATTTTAAATATCATCAACCTCTAAAACTTTAAATACAATAAGAAAACTATAAAATTTGAACGTCGCTCCGAAAATACGAACGCAACATAACCTCATAAACGGTACCCGGTAAGCAAATATTTCTTCCGCCATGCCTTTTCATTTAACCAAGAGATCGCAACACGGCTGACTGGTTAAACAACGCGGCCACCGCCGCGACTAAAGGGTATTTCATTTTCACCGTGAACTGAAAAAGAATGAATACCGCGATACTAGTAAATATTACACGGCGCGCCTTGCCGCGGAAATGGAACAGTTTCGACAGGCGGGGGTCCTATGTAAAAAAAAAAAGAAACGCGCGGGGACACATTAAATTCCAATAATGTCCGCGCGACGGACGGGAAAAGGATACTCACGGCCCGTGCCCGCAGATTTCGCAGTCATCAATCGAAGGAAAAATTCGACAAGCGGTGGAAACTGTCCCGATGGAAACCGGGGGCGTCCAACCGGGCGAGAGAGAAAAAAAAAAGTGGCCGTCATAGGCGCGGCGCGGACGTGTCAAAAAAACTGAAACTCGCCGGTGGCGGCTACCCCCGTGCGAATTCCCGAAAGTCAATTTTCATTAGGGCCGGAATTGGGCTCGTTGCTCGGCGGCCGAAACCGGCTCGAATAGGACAAACGAGGGAGATAGAGCGCGGGGTAAACTGTTCGGCGACGAGAATGGGTGGGGGGTCGAGAGGGGATCGAGGGGGGGGGGGGGGGAAAGGAGGGGCAGAGAGACGGGGGGAGGGGAGAAAAAGAGAGGGAAAGAGAAAAGAAGAGGGAGAGGTAGGTAAAAGTAGAACAGAGAGGAAAAGAGAGAGAGAGAGAGAGAGAGAGAGAGAGAGAAGGAGAGGAAAACAGCGAAATAGAGAGAAATAGAGAGAAAATAAGAAACAAAGAGGAAGAGAGAAAAGAATGGAGATAGAAATGGAGAAACAGGGAAAAACAGAGAAATACAGAGAAAAAGAAACGAAGAGAGACACGGACACCGAAGAAAGACAAGAACAACGAAGAGAGATAAGAACAACGAAGAGAGATAAGAACAACAAAGACAGATAAGAATAACGAAGAGAGAGAGAGAGAGAGAGAGAGAGAGAGAGAGAGAGAGAGAGAGAGAGAAAAGGAGTATAAGAGTGAGAGCGAGGGAGAAAAACCGAAGGGGTAGAGGTAGATAACAGTAGGGTGACAGAGAATCGAAGGGCGAGTGAAAGAGAACCAATATAGAGAGACAGAAAGAAAAAGAGAGAGAACTGAGAAGAGAAAGAAAACCAAAGAGACACAGAGAGAGAGAGAGATAGAGAATGAAAAATAGCTAAAGAGAGACAGAAAAACACAGGGAGAAAGGAGCGGAGAGAGGAAAATATAGACAGGGAAAGAAAGAATGCCTTGAAAGAAAGCAAAAAGGAAAAAAAGAAAGAAAAGAGAAGAAGAAAAAAATGAACGCTGAAAAGAGCAAGAGAGAAAAATAGAAAAGAAAAAGTTGAAGAAAGAAAAACAGAGAGGAAGAGTCGAACAAAAGGGAGAAATAGAAAGATAGAAAATCAAACGGAGAGAGCGAGAAAGAGAGAGCGAGAGAGAGAGAGAGAGAGAGAGAGAGAGAGAGAGAGAGAGAGAGAGAGAGAGAGAGAGAGAGGAGGGCGTAGACGAAGCATGCCAAGTCGCGTGAACCCGAATCATAAGTTTGAACGGTGTGCCGTTGTACGCCGGCGAACGGAGTTAATTAAATTCGCTCGATTAATTAGGCTATTTGTCAGCCACGCCGTCGATTTTGGGGTCGTCCGTACCAGCGGAGAGACTAATGATAGTCCGCTCGCACGTCCTCCGAATGGATGACTATCCGATACTCGGCAAATTATTAAACTCTGCGGACTCGAGGGGGCTAAAAACTCTCTCTCCTTCGCTCTCCGAGAGAAATGCCGATGGAATTTCGAAACTCCGTAACCCCCGCGTCTGGACAGTTTTCACTGTTTTACGGTATACGGTACGGTTTGTTCGATCGTTGCTCGTTTACCGACGGTTTTTCCTCGGATTTTTAAACCTCCAAGTGGCGACCACCGTTTTAACCCACTTTCGTACTATCCACCCATGGCAATTTCACATACAGTTTTCACGCGTAGCGATGAAGCAATTTATACTATTCGTCGTTTTCTTAATTTTGATTAATTTGAGTGTTCGATAATTCTTTCTTTCTTTATTTATTAATGCTTTAAGACAGAGTTGTACAGAGTTGAGTCAATATCTATATTGTTCACGATAATTGTTCGAATGCACTGCTTTTAGTCGAATATTTTATTCGAATAATTCATTATTCTTCAGGAAATATTTTATCTACTTACTCGAATGATTTGAAAAATTCTTAATTCGAAATAAATTGATTATTTATGAAATAACACTGTATATTCTATCATTTTTATTCAAATCACTTATTTTCCGTATGAATTTTTGTACGAATAAATTTTTTAAAGAAATACCACAAATTAAATTTCAGAGGAAGAAATGCAACAAATTAACCCTTTGCACTCGGAACCATTTTAAGCTTAGATCCAAAATTGCTATTTTGACCAACTGTAGTATAGTACTTAGTATAATTTATGCATGGGAAATTGAGTCTTGTGACTCGCAAAACTGTTACGCTTTTAACAAAAGGGTCTTTAATAATGTCAACATTATTTTGTTAATTACATAACTTTAATGTTCATTGGCGCTTCAGAGGGTTAAAAACGTTGATGTATTATTGTCAATTTATCAAAGTCATTAAAATAAGACAAAATCACACCTGGCAATCGATGCAAACAATTTCTATTTTGTATACTAATTTACAGTTATAATAATTATTCTGTAAAGTGGTCAATACACCATCAAATAAAACTTTGCGCCGAATTTAACAAAATCTTGTTTCACTTTTTCCTAAAAAGGACGAAATTACTGTCTATATAACTTAATATCGTCTTTGTTGCATTACGTAATAAATGTACAAATGTAAGATAAATGTAAACCACGACCAATCGGATGAGCATACAGGAAGACATAAAATCAATAAAAACAAAAGGGAGAGTACCGCGGCTTTTCTCATTATAGTCATAAATAACAAATCGATATATCGGTGCACATCGGTGCAAGATACAAGAGGATCTCAAGTTTCCAACAGTTTTACAACTCTTTGTTGAATTTGACGTAATCGTGCGTTGATCTTACATGGCTTGGTATAATTTATGCCGCGGCTAATTAACTGTTTTCACGCAAACAATGCTGAACGGTAGAGAGAGAAAGAGATAGAGATATAGATAGATAGATAGATAGATAGATAGATAGAGAGAGAGAGAGAGAGAGAGAGAGAGAGAGAGAGAGAGAGAGAGAGAGAGAGAGAAGAAATTATATAGTTTGTAAAAAATATTTCGTTAAAATCCATTGAAATCAAATTCAATTCGAATTTCAATTTGGTTGAATCGAATGCACTTGCATTTCTCTTATCTTTAATTAAATTTGATTTGCAGTGATTTATGGTCTGATAATTTACAAAGGATTCGTGATATTTGATACCTGATGGCTGTCACGCATTTGCATTATTTATTTCAGTACTCATAACCTTACTTTATGCAGAATATTGTTGTTAGTTCCTTTTTGTATGTCAGAAAGTTATTGTTAAGTACATAACTATTATTAATTAAATATTATTAAATCAATTTTTATTTTTCGATTTTTTTACTACTTTACCAAGTCAATTTTTATTTTTAATTGGAATTTTGTTTTGTATTTAAGAATCCCAAAGTGTAAAATTTTGATTTATTAATATTAGAAGTAAATTAGGACAAAATTTTCTACCAATGTTGCTTAATTTAAAAATTCTGAAATTTTAGCCTCGATTATTGTATAAATACAGACTTTGACTATATTCAGACTTTGGAAAGTAATATATTATACTACTTGGTCCACTCATTAAATTACCTTTTTCTTATCAAGATAAATAATATTATACAGTATAAAAAAATCAAAAATATATTATTTTGCGATTTCACGTATATTCTTTCATTCGTTTCAAGCCCCGAAACGTCGTGAGAATATTTTAGCACGGCGCGGCGCGGCGCGGCTGTCGGCAAGTTTTTGGTATAGTAATTACGATCTGACAACGCTAAGAACTATTCAGTATAAATCTTAATTCCTGCGGAACGGGGGAGTTCACCGTGGCACGTAGAAAATTTCCTGTTACCGGAAGAACATAAAATTTAAAAACTCGTCGCCCGGAATGCTTCGCGTTTCAGAGAATCGCGGAATATCTCCGCGAGATGTTATTCTCGCGAGACACATCGCGAACGCGACCAAAACATGAATATTTATTATGTAAATAGTTCTGCCGGAAACATAAATATTCGAATAAATTTACGAAAGAGCTAGAAAATAATTTTAATAACATCCGCTGATTTTCTTCTTCGCGAATCTGCAGGAGATTCCTAGAAAATATTTGTAATTTAATAATTTCGTAAATATTTGTAATTTAATAATTTCGTAAATATTTGTAATTTAATAATTTCGTAAATATTTGTAATTTAATAATTTCGTAAATATTTGTAATTTAATAATTTCGTAAATATATCTAATTTAATAATTTCGTAAATATATCTAATTTAATAATTTCGTAAATATTTCTAATTCAATAATTTCACAAATATTTCTAATTTAAATAAATGTTAGGTTTTCAACATTAAAAGTATTATCACAGATAATTTTAATATACGAATCAAATTCGCTTCTAAAAGAAAAAAATTAAATACTAACAAAATTGAATTACATTTCACACGAAATTAAATATTTATATTTATTTCACTGCAAACAAAGTTACATTTAATTAGCTCTTTTATTTTCAAATTCAACATAGTTTCATCTTTATTTAAATAAAACTCCATGTAGAAGGTAAGAAAATTAATTCTACCTTCATGAATATTTCTAAATTCTTAAACACCATAAAATAAGAAAATAAGAGTTCCAACAGCTTCTCGCACCATATCCATAATCTACCACCATTTCAGCTAGCTACTGCGAGCCAAAATGATACGAAGTAGAAAGTGGACGTAAGTATCTGCATAAGTATCTCCATAAGCGGTTGTTATGGCGAAGACCACGAGAAGTTGTCCGCGTTATTAAGGGAGTTTTTAATAGGACGCCGTTGTTGACGAGCGGAAGTAGATAAAGAAGATTGCGATCAGCCTGCTAAATCGTTCGAAGAAAAATAAAAGCATGGTGTGTCGCCCGAACGAAGCAATCTATGGGCTGCATCAAGCTGGGAAGACAATGGCACCGGAGGCTTTGCCGTAAGCTGAAAGACTTAGGACTTGAGCCAACTGTTGCGGACCCTTGTGTCTACTAGTCCAGGCCAGGGGGATTCTATGTTATTCATGGTGGTACACTTTGACGATATGTTAATTATCACGGTCACCGATGAACCGTAGAAATTCAGGATCGATTCAACCGGTATTTCGATATCGAAAAGTGTCGACGAAAGCGGATTAATCCTTTGCACTCGAAGGAATTTTAATTGCAAATCTAAAATAATTTTACTTGCTTCTGGTATTTCCATTTTATGTAACAAAATTCATTCTATGCATAGGAAATTGAGTCTCGTGACTCATATAACAGTTGCACTTTCAATAACTTTTAAAATCGGAATTTTGGCGATATCTATCAAAATAATTTTCGAACGATATCTATCTATCAAAATAAAATCCGCCGTTCAGTTCTTGTAATTAACATACGAGCATTTGATGTCTCTTTGAACATATCTTTATTAAAAGTATCTCTTCACCTTTATTTAACTTGCATCATACTTTGTTTAACTTCACTTTCTATTAATTTATTTCTATATTAGCGAATATGTTTTTACAGAAGTCGATGAAAGTTTCATTAATTTCTAATGATATTTTATTAAATTTTGTTTTTACTTTATTAAAGAATATATACTGTAAATGAAGTCAATTTACAGTATTTCGACATTTTTTAATTGTATTTGAATGGCATTTCTATTAATTTTATTATTAATACATTACATTAAGAGGAATTAATGACGTGCATCATTTTATGCATACATTATATCATTTTTATAATTAACATAAAAATCTATTTTTTATCACTTCAATTGTCGAAGTTTAAAAATTCATTTCTAACCTAACCTATTATATCTCCTTAATCTTATTGGAATCCGTAAAATGTAACAATATTAAATAAGTACTTAACGTTATATAACTTAACCTTTAGAATATAATTTTACTAAATAAAACACTTTAACATTCGTCATGTGCATAGTGCAGAAAATAATTGATTCTTGTTCTTTTAACCCCTCGTGCTATAATTCCTCTTTCACGCTATATTAATTAGCATTTATTCGTTCTTAATACTTTCTTTAATAGAACTACACAATTCCTAATTCTTGTATTGTCTTTATTTACTTTCGTGTCTGTACTTTGACAATAGAAGATTTCGATTTGAAATAAATTAATAAGATATATATTTAGTAGATCATGCATGAATTCATTATCACAAGTCCGACTTGTTATTATAGTGCAGGGGGTCAATCTAAATAAATTAAATTCTAATTTTTACGAGAAGTAATTTTAACCATATATGGTATAATTATATTGAAAAAATATATGATCTTCAACCAGTTATGTCAAGGTTATGTCAATATTCGTTATTATAGTGCAGGGGTTTCATTCTAAATAAATTAAATTCTAATTTTTACCAGAAGTAATTTTAACCATATCTGGTATAATTATATCGAAGAAATATATTATCTTCAACCAGTTATGTTGTTTTTATATAGACTGTATCATTTCTATAGATAGTGTCAAGAAATGCCGAAAAATTGTGTATGCTGGTGCAACAAATTACCAGACGAATATATGTTAATCTTATGAAATTCTTGACACAGCAGAACTGATGTAGCATAGCAACTGTTAATCACAACGAACAATTTTCACACAAATAACATTCATCCTAAAATCACCTTATTTCGCCCAAGGCCGCAGCACGTCCTCCAACCAAAAACAATAATTTCTGAAGCAACGCGAGAGCATGATTTTTCGAAATCGCGGTCGCGAAATTCTTTCGAGCTAAACGCACTCGCCGATCATTAGCAGAACCATGCCGGTGTCAGTGAATAATCGCCGAGAGTTGCGAAAGAATCGGACGGCGTGCCGTTTCTTCCCGAGCTCGCGCTTTATTATGTGCTCAGAAAACCTCTGATTAGGAATAACAGCGATCCCCCCCCTCACCTCGCCGTAAGTACTTCGAGAGGTCTGTATTTCAACGGGAATTGTCATTAAGAGAAACGATTATGAATGATCCAACATTAAAGCCGCGTAACAGTTCAATTCATTTCCGAAGCTAACGACTGAAGAGGTCCGGGGGAACGCGCTCGCCCAGAACCCTTTAGCCGCTCTCACGACGGTAGTTAGCTACATTAGAAGGAATGACTATGAGTGACATATATGTGTTTGTGTTCACGGTAAATTGCCTAGGTAAGGTTCTAACTGCGCCCATTAAAGTCCGTTGGAAACTCTCGGATGCTTACCGCACCTTAAACTTCGTCCGTGAATATTGAAATGTCGTTCGTAGCCTTAGAGTAACTGTAATTAACGGGACCCGCCCTTCGAATTACGGAAAAAACTAGGTCGGCTACGGAGATTAATTGCCTAGGCAGGAAAGACATGAAATACTTTTTGCTATGTAACCGATTATTGTACTTGAGCCATCGACGACGAGGTTGGTTCTTCTGTTACTAAACAATTGCGATATACATCGTTCATTGTTAAATTGTGTCACAATTCAGGGGCATGATAAATTGTAAAAGAGTTGGGGATAATTGCAATCGAGTTATGCAAAAAATTATAATTGTAAAATAATTTAATTTGATTGAATTACGTTACGATGCAATTCGTAATTACAGTTTGAATGCAATTATAAAATACTGAGTAATTAAATTATATTAATTACTAAGTAAGACATAACTGAGTTAGGACTATGTTTTATGATGTAATTAAAATATAATTACTGTTTAAACAATAATAAATCAATTGGTGATACACAAAGAAAAGACGTAGAAGAAATGAAAAATAAGTGAAGAAAAAAGATAAGTAAAAATGTATCTGACTTCTTTAATAGCTCTGCGCTCTAATTTGAAAAACTGTATTTTTATTACAATTATGATTAATATAATTAGTAAAATAATAAACTCACAAGTTGAAATTATCTAATAGAGTTACAATGTAAGTGAATTCTTATGTAATTGAAATACGATTTAATTAAATTTGGGAAATGATTCACAATTGAATTAGCAGAACTGTTTTGCTATACGAGGTTAACTAGTGTAAAGGTTATGAGATTATTAACAATTACGATATTATTAACAATATAACTTTGACATAACCTTAACAATTATAGATTTTTAACGGATTTACTTTAGTAGATATAAAGAATAAAGTATGAGATTTTATATAGATTTATCATATCCATTGGAAATTTTATTAACAATTTCACAGATTTCTAAAAATCTTTTCATTACATGATTTTAAATATTTATAAAAGAAATATGCATTCTGCAGACGATATATTATGTTAGAATGAAACATTGCCTAATTGAGTAAATAACTCGTAAACATTACATTATTATTGAACTCCAATTTCATAAAATAAATAATGCTCTCCATTTAATTCACCATCGTAACTAAATATCGTTTACCATTACGATAAATGATTAAATATCGATCCAAACCATAATTCCTTCACACAAATCCGTGATCCACCCGGCGTACTAATATACCCGGAGTCCACCATGAACAAGATTAAAATTTCAACCCCAGCTACGAGAAATAATGAATTTTTCTCCGTTGGCCCGTGTAACAAATGAGCTCGTCGACGATAAAGAAAGAAAATCGGCACCGTGAATGCGCGCTGCTAAAAACCAATCGAGAGGGCCCCCCCCCCCCCCCTCCCCCACTCTGCGATTCGAAACTTTGTTTCTCCGAGTTCATCCACGGGGGCCGGGGGCTCGAACTTGATTATGACGTAACTCCTAATATCCGGTAATCACTGGTTCGACATGACCCGAAAGACTGGAACAGTTCTCTAAGATCGATAGAACCGCGGCCGGCGCGGCGCGTTCCGGTTCGGGGCCGCCTTTGTTACGGGAAACTTCTATCTTTGTGTCGGTGGCTCGCAGGAATTACTTTTATGCGCATCGTCCTAGGGGCGTCAGCAACTCTCCTCCTCGAGTTTTCGTTCCAGGGACTTCTGTTTCAAAACTATGATTGATCGTTCCGGTGTGTCCGGCTAGACTTCCACCGGCTACGACTCGTTTCGTTTTTTTTTTCTCTTGGAATTATTTAAACCGGGCCGTTTTTCAATTATCGAATTTTCTTTAGCGAATAGGGATCGCAACTGCTCGAAAACGAACTATTGTGTAAAATAATAATTGTATCGGTTGCAAGAAATTCAGATTAAAATCAATTCTTTCTGTAATCATTTGAATAGATTAAAAATCATTATTATTGCCATGGAGATAATATTAGCAATTATTTATGAGCTTTATGCATCAATTGTAGACTCTGAATTAAGGTTTTATTTGCATATAATAATTAAATCATTTAATACAAAAATTATTTAGATAATTGCACGAATAATCTGTTTATCAGTTATTATATGAAAATTAAATATCAGTTTTTATTAAAAGCAAATAATAAGTAATTTTTCATAGAAGAATATACAATTAACTCTGCTGTATTAAATACTATATTAATAAATTATGAATAGACCGCGGTTGTTTGCTTGCAAAACGCCAAGGTTATGTTATTATAGGGTTAGGTTATGTTGTATTAACTCACTATGATAATTGTATTATTAGTTATATTTATTTAGTTATTATTAGTTATATTAGCTATATTAAATCTTTGTTGAGTCATGAACAATTATGAATTAAGTCATGAGTATAATAATTGGTTAAGCAGTATATTAATTACATAATATAATGAAATACTCATTTAAAATACTCAATTAATAAAAATAATAAATTTTTAATAAATTACTCAAATAATAAAATACTCAATTACAAAATATAATAAAATACTCAGAATCTTTCTTCATAATAAATACAACTTTCGAGCAAACTGATTTACAAAACTGATTTACAAAACTGATTTTGTTCCTTACATTTGCACGCGGTGCTAAAGTTATAAGCCAGCGGTGTTAACGCTTTCCTTCGCAGCTGTAAATGAACCGCAAGCGGTAGTCGATAAAATTGAACGGCTCGGCGATTTGTATTAACTTGTAAGTGGGAATAAAGACAAGTAGTAGTACATACCCGGTTAAATGTTAATGTATTATATCGATCCGGGGGAACGCTTTTAGTTTCACGTTTTATGAGTTAATAGAACTCGCTAAAAGGCGTTAAAGGCATCGATAAGGATATCTTTCGACAAACATATGCCTAATGGAGGGTCGTAGCAAGGAAATTGATAAGGGTGTATCGGGAGGATAGGAACGGAATGGTGTTGATAAAGAGAGGGTTCGAAAATTACGAACGGTAAAAGGAACCATTTGGTGAGCGCCTCGATATAACGCGCAATCGTTCCATCTACGCCTCATCATCCGTTATCAACTTGTTCTTAAATGTAGTTTACGAAACGTGTAACAATTTTTATGTAATATATATTAAATTAATACGTTGTAATATAGTACAGAAATATTAATAACGCAGAAACAAAATTCATTGAAAACTTTAAAAAATTAATACTGATTTCAAAATTGCCACGATTTCTATTTCGTAATTAATTAACAATATTTTATGAACTTTTTATATGGCGACTTTGTGCTATTTAGATATTATTGAAGATTACAAAAGTTATTTTATTTTGAACTTGAAATACAATATCATGGTTGGTTACATTATTTCAATAAAATCGTCAAAAGTTTGAAAACTGCTTGTATTTTATTTTATTCTATTTTAAATAAAATAAGTAGAAATAGAGCTCCGATTTAATAGAAATTAATAATGTTTTATAATAAATATTATAATAATATTTGCTTTTATCAGGTAAATAGATCAAACCATAGGAAGATTATAGTAAATGTAAAATAGAAGTCATAATAAAATAAATTTTGTTCAATGTCTGGTTTATCAATTTTACTACAATATAAAATATATGATTTTAACAAGAATTTATTTTTAATAAATGAGTCATCCAAGAGAATAATTTCTTACATTTAAAATTGAAGGAAAAGCAATTAAAAACCCATTCAATTATTATCCGTCATTAAAATGACAGTATCACGCTTTACTAAATACCAATCTTATTAAAATCTTTCAAAGTGTATAACAACCGACATTTTCGAGGATATTCTATTATTAAAATAATATCTTGAGCCATTTGATTAGAGATAATGGAGTATATTACTTAATGTTCAGTCACGCGAGGTAAATTCGTTTCATTAAAAGCTTCTCATTGAAGCGGTATAATAGTACGGTGCCGTGTAACAGTGTGTACGTGTTACAATATAATTTACTATATTTTGTGGTTCAATTACCAGCCACAATTTCCATGAAATTTAACGAAGAAATTATTGCTACGGAGCTAATAACAATGATCTTCCAATCAGTTTATCGGCTCGAAATTATGGGCGCCGTGAAAACGTGTATTATTATTGAATTACAAAACTTCCATGCATTTAAGATATTTCTGCACGTTATTGCGCATATATTTAATGGCCGTGCATTTTGACAACACGTTTACTTTGTTGCTACAGGAATGAAATTTTCTACTGGATGAAATAATCTATTTTTTATTCTAATTCACGAAAGTAGTATGATAGAATAATTTGAAGTAATGTTTGAGCGATGGGAACATCAAGGGGAATATCGGATCGATAAATAATAAATAATAATAGTGAACGAAGAATAATCATAGAGAATAATAACAGAGAAAAATAATAATACAGTAATAGTAACAAGGAAATATTAATAAATTAAGAAAAGAAGGTCGAAAATACAATCGTTTCTTCGATTATTCAATTCTATAGAAGTAAAATTACGTATTTCACTAAAAAGTATACAATAGTTATAAGCCATATTATTTAAAATCATATAATAATTGATAAGAAATAAGAAAAGTGCAAACATTGATGTGCACAATTCAATTTTGGCTCTAATAATGATTTCGATATATCTCTTATTTTCCAGCAGAAAAACGCGTACATAATAATTATTTTAGTAATCAGAGCTTCAATTTGTTCGAAGTATTAGTTACATTGTTCAAGTAAAATCTTATTGAAAGAATTTATTGAAAATATTATCCCAATACAATTTCAGTCGTAATATTAGTCGAATGAAATTTTATTCAAGGATTTTATTTGATATATCATTCGCTGTATTTAGTATATTTCCAATATAGCTTTACAATTTAGTATATTTCCAATACAATTTTACTCAACGAATTTATTCGCTATATAATAAAATATTATTCCAAGAACTAATTCGAAATATTATTCAAATATAATTTTAACCGTAATATTACTCGACTGAAATTCTATTAAAAGAATTTAGTCGATATATAATCTGAATACATTTTTATTCGACTAATTTATTTGATATATTATCCGAATAAAATATTACTCGAAGAACTAGTTCAAATATAATATTATTTGAATATAATGTCATTCGTAATATTGCTCGACTAAAATTCTATTAAAAGAATTTAGTCGATGTATAAACCGAATACATTTTTAATCGACGAATTTATTCGATATAATATTCGAATAAAATTCCAGTCAAAGAATTTATTTTATAAATTATCCGAATAGAATTCTATTCAAAGAACCTATTCTATAAATTATCCGAATAGAATTCTATTCAAAGAATGTATTCTATAAATTATCCGAATAAAATTCTTCGAATAAAGTCTAATTCGAAGAATCTATTCCAAAAAGATATATGTAGTTCCAAAGATGCGAAACTCTAGATCCAAGTAATTAGATATAAGGGAAAGTTATGTCAAGGTTATGTCAAGGCGTCAGGCGAAAAAATTTTTGCACGAAGCGCGTACGAGAAAGTATTAACCCTTTGCACTCGGTTGTCCCCTCTCAGGGGACATCGTAATTCTAGTATATGACTAAACATTAAAGTTTATTAGCGATTTGCAACTATTTCGCGACGTCTACAAATTCATATAAATCGAATATTATCATAACAATATTATATATACATATATATCGTATACTATAGTATAATAATATAAATGTTTATAAGCGCTGGTAGGTAACATCCATGATGGTGCAACATCCAGGAGTGCAAAAGGTTAACACTAAAATGTTAACGACAGACAGAATTTTCCCTTACTATCCAATACATACTAAGCAAATAGCCGCGGCAGATCCGCCGAGCGGCGCGCGTCCTGCCCGGTCATCGAGGTCTCCGAAGATAGTGAGCGCGGTGGCAGGACGCCACCGGAGTCGTTCCCGAATAGCAGACCGGTATCGTTCCGTCTAATATTCGTGGTATCGCGTCGGAACAGTTCCAGGTGGTCGGCACGCATATCCCGACAGATGAACGGGAAGCGTTACACGATAGAACGAAAACACTTTCATGGATAACCGAGCGCCGCGATAAAGCCGGGGCTGGGACGGGTCTCCCCGGCCGGTTCGAGGAAACGAAGCCTCGTGGATCGAAGAGAGGCCGACACGGCAATAAACAATTACTTAAGGCACTGTTACGCGCGGCACACCCACGCATTAGTCGAAGTAGAATGCCGCACCCATCCGTGATCGCGGCCCCGTGGGCTTGGTTCTCTCCATTAGTATACACACACGTAGAGCCGTTGCCGTCGCTGCTGACAGCCTTCTTCCCATGCCCTTCGTCCGTGGCGCGAGCAAAACGTTGATTCGATCGGATCGGTACGGATCCGTGTGTACGGTCGAATCGGACGATGACGTACCGAGTCATTTTTCAAGCCGACCGGGTAATGGTCTTTCGTCGGTTTTTAGCGGTAATTGAATGGCCGGCGCGGGACCGGTGTTTTATGACGATCGCAGTGTGTTCAGCGGTCTGACGTTCACGACTTGTCTCCGCGTAACAGCCGGTTTGCTAAAGTGATTAACTTCGTGAAACCAGTACGGCTGGGGATTAATGAATAGACTGGGAATTAAGCATTTTTTTAGACGGTCGGGAGCCGCGTGGAAATGGATTCCTTGGAAATTAGTACTGGGTGGGTCAGGAGGAGCGACGGGGTTGAAATAGTTAACGTTGATCGGTGTTCGTTAACGTTGAAATAGTTAACCATTTGCGTTACGAGTTATTTCTCACTGCATTTAGTAGCACTTATTTGTCCTTAATGTTTTCCTTAATAGGACTAGGTAATTTTTATTTCTTCTATTGTCTTCATTCAGTTTTGTTTCTAGACTTTAATCGTAGAAGAATTCAATTTTATTTGGATTTGAAATAAATTAATGATATTCATATTGAGTAGATCTTGCGTGGAACCTTTATCACGAGTCGGACTCGTTATTATAGTGCAAGAAGTTATACTGCAAAGATAACACTTTGATTATTGTTCTATAATGTTGAAATAATTAACGTCGATCGTTGTTCGTTAATATAGTCGACGGATCGTGAATCTTTATGCGAAATAAACATTTTCTTTATCAATTGTAGGCAATAAGATCCAAATTTAAAAATGGTATAACTTTTTTGAAACTGTACTAATTGATCTAGATTTTTCTGAAAATTTTACTATTACTTGGAATAAACAAACTTTTGTTTTTGTCACTTTCTTTATCTTCTGTAATGAAGATTTAAAAAATGCATTTAGTAATTATTACTTCTTGGTAATTTATATGCATGCTGGAAATTTTATCGAAATTGTTTGACCTTTACACGAGTTGTAAACAATTAATGATACCAAAATTCACGGTCTTTCAAGAATTTCAATTAAAACTGATCATTTTTATATATTTCAGTGGTTGACTATGCGCCAACCAATTTTAATTCAACCAAGTTAATTTTTATACATTTATACGTTTTCAATTAAATTTTCAACCGATTTTACCGAGAAGTATCAGAAACATTTTTTAAATTTTCATTATAGGCTCAGATAAAACAGTGACAAAACAACAATAATAGTAAAATTAAGAAAAGTATTTTAGTCATTGGACAGTAAACTAACCTCCAAACTATCATTCACAGTAAAATTCAAGTCATTTATACCAGCTTTAAATTAAATAAAGTTATGCCATTTTAAATGTGTTCACTGAATTTTGTTTCCCGCTATATAACCAATATTATCGCAATGGAACCGAATGTTTTATTTCCCACCATTAATCACGTTCTGCCCCGTCTGAGATTAGATACGAAAGACAATAAACCCACGCATTAAACGTGACACAATTGGCGCGTATCAACACAATACTCATTCAATACACTAAGTTTGCAAATTCACGGTAGGATAGCTCGACATACGCACACGTGCATATATATGTATATATACATATATACATACGCGTATAGACTCGTGATCATACAAACAGAAATCCATCCACACAAAAGCATCGATTTGAAACGCAAATGTATCAATGCCATCAAACAATGCACAGTAGCATACCTAAATGCAACTGTCGCCCGACGAAGTTTTTAAAGCTTGGCAGCGCACATTAGGTCGAATCGAGAAATTGATTGACATTTTGGAGAAAAATTTCTCTTTCTCTCTCTCTCTCTCTCTCTTTCTTTCTAATGTCATTTGATTAATACATATTACTTTATAACCCTTTATATTCAAACGACGACTCTGAGGCGAGGATAAAAATTGTTACATTACTTTCTAAAGAATTTTCACGTTATTAAATGTATTTGTATTTGATAAATTGTTAAATAAATTAATATATTGTCTATATATATTCAATTTTATATAATATTAAATAAAAATAATCATACCAAACGGAAATACTGTAAGTTCAAACAAATGTCTTTACTTTGCAATTGAAATAGCCGCGACTGCAAATGGTTAAATGTACACTCCCCTTTGAATAAAACTAAAAGGATTTTTAATTTAAACTTACTTAAATTGCATTTACTATTATTATTATTACTTTTAATATTGAAAATATTGGCCGACCCAATTTTGACACATTGATCGGATGAACCGCTACAAATATAAAAAGAACCTAATATTATAAATTTCAATATATATTTGTGCCTTAAAAAGAAAACAATAACGGCTACTAAGTTAATAAAAATTTCAATGAAAACAAACAGATAAAATTATTCGTTTTAAAAATAGTTTTCTCACGCGAAACAAATTGGTTCGTTTCCTCGATTTATTCTCCTTTTCTGCGAAATAATTCACGTTAAAAGAAGTTTTATTTCGATTTATAGGCATTCTGCGGAATGAAATGAACAAAATTTTCGTCTTATAGAGATTGTCGACGACTGTATATACTACCGTAGGTTCTTTTTCGAGTCATAAAATACAGAATGAATGAAACAGATGTTGACGGAATGTTTTTGCAGCTTCGAGTGATCTGAGATCATTATATAGGTTCCTCGAAGTCCTGCGTGGTCGAAAGGTAAAGCGTGAGCGATTGAGAGGAAAATAAGGAAAGAAAGAGAAAGAATGAGACAGACAGAGACGGAGTATGAAAGAGCGTGTGCAAGATAGAGAGAGAATGGTTAGATAATGAGAGAAAAGACGGTAAGGGTGAAAGGGCCGACGAAAAAGATCGAGGCGTTCGTGAGAGAATCTTCGCCTTGTAAAGTCGTGCGTTGTCGTAGTTTTCGTGGATATAGTCGTTGCATTGTCATTATTAAGAATTACTATTCTTCTACTATAGAATTACTATTCTACTATAGTCGTCATTGCATTGTCGTCGTTGTTATTGAATTATCGTTGTTGTTACTGCATTATCGCGGTTTTTGAAGTCGTAGGAGGTGGCTGCGTATTATTATTAATAAACTGTTACTAAGTTTCGTGGTGCTTCCAAACAATAATCCCTACACTATCACGCCTACAATCATGCCTACAATCATGTCTGAAATCCACATCATCATACAAATATCATCGCCGGTTCCGCGGAAGCAGATGTTTTTATTCTCGTCCCGGATCGACGCACCGCGGCGGCGGCGTCGTCGTCCGAAAAATACTCGCCGGCAAACATTATAATCCAGCACGCGTGTCGTCGGGATCAAGCAACAACTCGAAATGCGAAAGTAGTTTTCCGGCGTTTGCGCAGCTCGTTACCCGCCGCTTACACGTTCATTTACCAGCGTAAACATACACACACGCGCGCGCGCGGGGAGAGGGGTGGGTGCGTGTGCACGCTTTATTCCCCCCGCCCCCTCCCTTCCTCCCTCCTGCCCCGCCGGCAATCGCTACGAGTCACGTAGATCACGTGTTTACCGTGGGCACACCGGCCTGCCGGGTAATTAGCTGATACGCCTCCTAATTGTTTTACCTGTCAATGGGTACGGGCGACCAGCCTTAAACCCCCCACCCCCTCCTCCTCCCCTCCCGTGACGATAATACTAATCGGGCCAACAAAAGCGGCAAGGAGTGGTCTGGCCGAGTCCCGGTAAAAATGAAGATCGATAACGCCGGCCACGTGAAACCCAGTCCCCCCTGAGCGAACCTATAGCCACCCGACAGACGTTCCACGTTGCGCAATCTAATGCGAGGATAATATGCGGATCGATAATTACGTAAAACCGCTATTATTCGGATCTACGCCGGGCATTAGACGCGACGCGGAGCGCGCCCGCGCAGGACGTTTCGGATAATGGGGCGCGCGTGGATACGGTAGCTCGCGTTGAACACTCGGATACCATTTGAAAGGGAACTTTTGTTGATAACAGATGTATCTTTATCTTTTTGAAATAATAATTTGTATCGCTTTTGAGATATTACAGAGACTGGATATTAATAAAATTGAAAATTTTATTGGATCGTAGTAGTAAGAATGTAGTATATTATGTGCAACAAATAAATGCATTGTTGTATTCGTAGTACACTGCAAGACGAAATTATAAGGCATCACGTTTATTTGTTACAAAGTAACCAATATTTTAAACAATTCAGTGATCTTATTTAATTTTGTATAGCTGCTTTACTTTTATAAATTGAGTAAGTAAAATTAGGAATTTAAAGTAAAATACTATTTTACTTTAAATTAAATTGATATTCTAACAATTGCAAGAATTTTATATCATTTTTTATATTTTCTTTAGTGTCGTGAATCGTGTCTTTTAATTTTGTCCAACTAGAATTGTACTATTTCAGTTTTAATTACATTAATATTCTAAGAATTGTAATAATTGTGTTTCATTTTCTATATTTATTTTAGTTTCATAAAACGTGTCTTATAATATTATTGAAGTAGAATTACGATTTTAATGAAATTAATGCTCTAATAGTGTAATAATTTCATTTAATATTCTATATTTTTTTTACTGTTATAAATAGTGTTTTACAACATTGTTTAAGTAAAATTGTGCCATTTTACTTTGCATTAGATTAATATACTAAAAATTGTAACAATCTTATTTAACATTCTGCATTTTTCTTTAGTAACATGAAAATGTAATCATTTTATAAAATATTCTATATTTTCTCTAGTTTCATAAATAGCGTTCTATAATATTTTCCAACTAGAATTGTATTATCTGGATTTAAATTAAACATTACTGAAACAAACTATTTCGCTTTACATTAAATGTATTTTAATAGATATATTATATTATATTTCTGCGTTAATCATTTCCTAGATATCTTATAATTTTGTTCACCAGTGTACGAGGATTATTTAACGCATTTACCATCGTGTCAGTCGCTGGTGACAGACGCAGGACCGTCCAAACAGCCTGCGTTGGTCACCTGTAACCGATATGTAACGCGTAATTACTTACGTTTATATGATTACAAACAATTCTAATGATAATAACAATACACGAGATATTAAATTTAACTATCTTATAGCCTGAACATAAAATTTGTCTTTATGTTCCTAGTTTAAAGATTTATCTTTAATTGTATTGCAATTTTATTATTGTCGTAACTTCAGTTTATTTTGTCAGATGATTTATTTTTATAGACAAAATTTTCAAAACTTACGTTAGGAATGCATTTACTATACATTTCAAATTAATTAATCGATCTGTTGCTACAATATAATATTATTTTGTTTAAGAGTTTGCAAATTTTACTATTACAATTTTAATTACTACTTATTTATTGAATGTAGACGACTAAACAGCATATGAAATCTTAAACTCCTAATTCAATAATGTATATTAAGATTTTGTTATTACATAAATTGAACCCAGAATGACCGAAGAATATTAAAGAATAATCTATATTGATAATTAAATGTTACGTTATATAATTAAATGTTTCTTTCAAAGATTTCTTTCGTAGGACTTGCCTTTTTTTAAATAGAATTCTATAAAGATCATTTAAATATAATATAATTTTTTTAAATTATATTGGAAACCTTTCTTACCACATTTTTAATATCGAGGAAAAGTAATAATACTCTTTATTGATCGAGCTTACTTTTATACTGAATAATAATATTGAATTCGTAAGTATAAGTGTGGCATTGAATTAATGTGGAAAAAAATAGCTCGATTAGGGTATAGCTTGATCAGTAGAATGAGTCAGTATTGTGTCAGACAGAAGTACTAGGAACTCGATTCCTCCGATTCAAGTTTATTCATTGAAATTCTCGTGCTGATAATGAAAGATGTAAGCATTATTTATCTATAAAAGAAACTACAATCTTACATTTTCTCACTTTTTAATTTTGTATTAAATTACCATATATTTATACCGAAAATCCTGTGTTTTAATTGTACTTGAAATTAAATAACGATTAACTCACAATTTGCCTTACAAATTTGTATTATTATATATCATTATGTAGTTTTGTATAAAATGGAGTTACCTGCATATGAACAATATAATTGTTCGTAACGTAAAACATTATATTTCGAATGTTTTTAACAATTGACAGCTATCTTCACTAATATTAGCTCTTATATTAACACTGTAAGATAATTATTATACAGAATTAACATCTTAGATCATTTCATTTTGAAAAGGATATTAATTTAAATATGAAAGGTGGGCGCAGTGAATTTCTGCTAGTATATTAATACATAACTGAAGTCATTAGAAATATCAAAAGCGAGGACGAATTAAAATATCTGTAAAATCGATCATTTTTATAAAAGAGATATTACACCTAACTGTTACTAAATTATTCAAGATACAGTTCTACAAACGTCTCATATTAATTCGACAAAGCATTAACAATCATCGACACTATTTCTCTCGTCCTTCGAGGAATTCGGTCAAAAGCGCGTTTTCAAGTGCGATTAATAAATGTCGATAGATTTCTCGTCGCTCTTCGCTCGTGTTCGACTACGGGTCGGAGGTGCCGGACAATCGTTGTTATGCAGGATGCATAATTTTGTTAACACCGCGAACAATAGCGAGCTAACAGGCTACGAAATCATCGGAATATGACGGAAAATCGTCGTTCATAATGCACTCGAATTAGAGTAATTGCGTATTGTTACAGCCACACGTGTAACGTGTAATATTACTTGTCATTACGCAACATATTTACTACGACTCTGTTCCGTTGTTAATAAACGAAAAACGCAAACAATACGAAACATTAATTCGACGGATTCGTCAATCTGATTCCAATATCAATAATTAGTTGCCGCTGTTTGCATTAATCTCTGTAATTAACTGTCACTCTCGATTATCCAAACTCGCTACGTAACGTTCGACAAGCCTGCAAATTTCTTTGACATTATTACGGTTATTAATAATTATTTTATTTACGGTTATTAATAATTATTTTATTTACGGTTATTAATAATTATTTTATTTACGGTTATTAATAGTTATTTTTAAAGGATTATGATACATCAATGTACAATGTTGTTAATAATATGGATGGTTCTTCATGAAAATAATTTCTGTTATCGTTGTAACTTTAGATGCATCATGTAATTTATTTATAGACTTATATGGATTTTAATTATAGTCAATACAATTTCGTACATTATTATCCATTCTTATAATTATTATTAAATGCAGGAAAACGTAAAATTTAACAAGGTTCAATAATATTTGTTTTTTATTTTTGCAATTAGTAATCTTTTAGTTAACAAACCCAAAGTTCTTTTCATTCTATTTTTTATAAAACATTGCATGAAAATGAGAATTTGCGTAATCAATCGCAGTCTAATTATTATCAACAATTTCACGAAACACAAGTTGAAAAACCTCTAAAGTACTTTTACTACCATTATTCCTGTGTTTGCAGATAGGAAACAGGTGATTGCAAACGATTAACAATTACAAATTAGACGAACAATTAAACAGTATTTTAATTACCGTAACTTTTTGCACTGCCATTTATAAAATACCGACATATGATCTATATAAAAACAGCGTAAATTCTCTGTTTGGCAAAAATTATAATTTAATGTATTTCGAATTAAAGGAACAGGAATCAATTATTTTCTGTAATATACAAATGACGAGTTCTCGTCGTACGAACGAGCACGCGTTAAAAATAGAGAAACCGGTGATTTAATTCGCGGTCTAATTATTCGTTCGCGGCGCGTTTAAAATATTCCCGATATAATGCCGCTGGTTCGACGCGGCGACGTATGTCAGTCCTCGTGCATTACACTTCATCAACTACTAACAAGCTCGTTAGAACGACAAACGGTAGGTGTGCCAGGTGCGCGTATATAGGTAACGTTACGCGCGTCGCGGAATCAGCCCCGGCAGTCCTGTCCACGCGGTTAATTACAAAGAGCTCATTTTCGCGATACCCGTTCGTAGTTATTTATTCGTCAATCTGTCCCAACGTATTAATTACTTTCTTATGTGTCCGCGAAATGAAAGCTTTGACTTCGCCCCCGTTGACTTCGTTATATCCTTTATCTTTTCTTTGTCCCGCGCGCGCGTCTCTAATAAATGAGATTTTCGATCCTCTTCTTTGTTCCTTATTCACTTTGACGGGGGAGTAGTGTGTTTCGCTTTCGTTTTGTTGATTCCCTGCTTTGTGATCCACCTCCTCCCCACCACCCCTCTCCCCCCTTGGTTAATGAACGTAAAATGTTTGTCAGACGCAATCCTGGCAATTTCGCCGTCGGTGAGGTGGTGTAAAGTAATCAGTGCGTTTGTCCTATGAGAACAGGAATTTACTAACTGTGTAACGTATGAACTCTCCTTGATCCGCGATTTCTTTCTTAAGGGCTGTGTTAATTGACGTTTTCTCTTAATCGTTTCTTTGAACGAAGAAGACAATTTTTGTTTCTTGTATCGCAAAGAAGACAAAGAAATCTAATTTTGTTTCGAGTTAGAAGGAATTAATAACATTTATTAGGGTGTCCCATAAGTTTCTTCCTTTCTTTGATGCGATATCAATAAACAATATTTGTTGTTTAACGTTGATTTATTGTGTTATATATGAACCTGCTCTATTATCTTTTTACCTAATTTGTAATTTTACTGTAGTTTGATTTTTATAGAAAATGTTTTCTTCTTGTATCTATTTATTAAAAATTGAGCAATAATTCAACTGTTTTAATTTAATATAACTGACCTAGATGCTGCTTACTTGTTTTTAATTTACTCCCTCGTATAAATTTTATAAAAATCATTTTTCATAGCTGCCGTTGAAAAGTAAAAAGTTCGCCTAACCTTTCTATTTAATTTGCTGATGCATATCCTGTTTAATTACTTTTTATTTGATTTGATCGAGTTTAAAAGAACGATTTCTTTTCATTAATTTTTTGATTTGTTGTTAACAGTTGTTTCAAGAATTTTCTTTTGTTAGAAAAACTAGTTCCTAGTTCATTTTGTTAGCTGAAAGTTTAATGTAACATCGCGTGCATTCATAGGGAAATGTAAATTATATGCCTAATACTACTTGTGCAATTATGTGCACGCAAACTGTAATTGAGAACCAATTAATTATTTACATTCCAGAATAAATTGTGTCCAGCCGTAATTAGGAATTAATTGCCAGCAGTAACCCCGTAAACAAGCTGAAATTAATTGTTGTTGCACTATTTCGAGGCCGGATATTCTACGCGGACTATGAGCATAACTACAATGCATACACGATTATCAAGGTATATTATCAACAAACTATTTTCATCAAGAAATGTTTAAAAAATTCCAGTACTCACATTGCCATTACACGATTGTTAATGTATTTGGATCGACTGAAAATTTCGATATAAAAACAAATACTTGTAAATTAAATAATAATACTTTTAAATTAATGGCACAAGCACTAACATAATTAATAAGACGAATATGATAAAAGTTAGAACGTCGAGAAATAAAAAACTTTTTTTGTTTCAGACGAAACTTCAAATGATTTTTCACACATTTCCGATGATCTGGAAAATGTTTTCAGATAAAATTCATTGGTATTTTCTTTTTAATAATTTCAATAATGATATTAAATTTCAAAAACAATATTTTTCGTAAAAATAAGTTAGATATCCCAATTATCGTGCTTTAACGTCAATTTTTGCTTTGCCGAAGCTCTTATTAAATACTAAAAATGTCATTTAATACAGTAAAACTATATTTCGATTTTTCAGAGATTTCTGATTTAAGCATATTTTTCTTTGCACGATAAAAATTAGTAATAGTTCTAATTCGGTCCTGTTCGCAACTATAAAATATCGAATAAAATTCGTTTGAAATGATATTTCCAATAAATTCTTCGAATAAACTCTTATTCGAATAGATAACATAACCTATAAATTCTTCGAATAATATTTTCTTGAGATTTAGTATAAGAGCACGTAATAACAAATGTACAAATGTAATATAAAAGTAAACCACGAACAACGACAATATCACATAACAAAAGTTGCAAAATCAATTATAACGAAAACGAGATTATCACGTGATCTTTCCATATTCATGAAGAACGCACTTCGATACATTGATTAAACCACTTCTGACATATTTTTAGTAAATTCTCCATATAATTCAAGAAATTATCCGAATAATTCGAGAAATTATCCGAATATTATATGAATATTATATGAACAATATTCGTGAAATATTTTGATAAATTTTTCGATAAATATTTCGATAAATTATCCAGCAATAATTTCGAATAAATTCTCCAAATACACTTTTATTCGAACAAAATTGAATTCGTTATTTAAACAGAATTCGCTTAACTCTGTCTCTACTCCTTCAGCTCGAAATAACTTCGAAATCGCTTCGGTCACAGGTGAGCCAGGTAAGGTCACCGTGCACCGTGAACCCTTTTCGCTGACCGATACAAAATAGACGTCCGTAAGCATGAAAAAGACGGACGGACACCGTGGAAGTTTCGCTTTCAGGGACAGTCTTGACAGGCGGTGTCAGTGGCCAGGTGGAAGGAAGGAAGCTCGGAAGGAATGTGCGCCTGCTCGGGGCCGCCGGAAGGCGTCGGAGTCGACGATACATTTCCGGCGGTGCCGGCCGGTCACTTTGAGCAAGTTTGCCCCTTGATCGTGGACAATACCGAGGGCGAGGACCGCTCGTTACACGCTGCGTGCCCACGAAGGATATAGAGACGGGGCTCCGCTCGACTCCGCTCTGCTCGCCAGTCTTACAGTCACAGCACCGTGGTCTTTTTACTCTTTGTTTATACTTTGCAACTGCTTTTCATTCGGTTCATACGTTCAGACTTTTATAATCCTTTTATACTAAAATTTTTACTTTCTAAGTTTTATCATAAATTAGACTTTTGTTAAATTATAATCGTCTGTGCTAAACGTTTTACCTTCTAGGTTACATAACAATTTAGACTTTTGTTGAATCATAATTTCTTATATTTCACTTTTTACTTTCTAAGTTTTATAACAAATTACACTTTTATTAAATTATAATCTTTTACACTTAACTCTTTATTTTCTAAGTTTTGTAGCAAATTACACTTTTATTAAATTATAATCTTTTATACGGAACTCTTTATTTCTAAGTTTTATAACAAATTACACTTTTGTTAAATTATAATCTTTCATGCTAGACGTTTTACTTTCTAAGTTTTATAACAAATTAGTAATAGATTTCTCCGATTTTGTAACGATTACATCTAGATCGTGTTTTATTTTTTTAAATTTTCGTTGTATGTTCAGATAAAAAGTTTAAATAACGATGTTTGTATTTTTTATTTTCTTTGTATCGATCTAAATAATAGCAAAATTAAAAGAAGCATTTTTAATAACTTAAGCTAGTAGATTAGTACCTTTATCGTCTAAAGAATGTTAGGTTATTTAGCTAGTAGTTATTTAAGTTATTTAGTCCAGTTCTGACAAAGTTCTACAGTTTTAAACCCTATGAAACAATTAAACATGTTTACACTACTTTAACTTTTTCTATTTATGTTATTTTATATAAATAATGGTTATACAACTTTATATATACACGTTATATAACTGAATATAGATTGTATAAATGTATATTATGTAATTTTGTATAAATTATAATACAATATGAATTATAACAAATACATATCATATAATTTTCTTTAAATTGTATAAAGACATATTATATTATTTTATTTAAACAGTATAAATACACATTACATTATGTTATTTAAACTGTATAAATACATATTACATAATTTTATTTGAACTGCATAAATGCATATCACATAATTACATATAATTTTCAAACAATATTACATATTTAAATATAAAAGAATCTTCTTCGATTCTTCCGCAACGTCTTGCATTCTTATCAACACGACCAAACAAGCGAAAAATAATCCTATCTATGAATCGCACAAAATGTAAGAAATAAATAGCCACCGTTATTGTATACACATTTCAGGTACAGTGAAATGCAACGATAAAAATGATTTCGCCCGGCTAGTACCCGCGTTTCAGACCACCGCGCTTAGTTGGCACTCGTGACACGCACCGTCGATGACATGAGCCGCGCTGGGACCCTCGGACGTCGCTGCTGGGACGAATTATGATTCTCCATAGGCGCGTTTATGCGCCGGAATCGATGACGAGCCCCGGGTCCTCGTTCCCGGTGCGTACGTGTCGAAATGCTTTACGTGCGTCACTGGGTCTTACGATCTGTGACGTTGCTCGACAAACGCGACGGAAACGCATGGCCGGCCGATGCGCGCAACGAGAATTTTCGGACGTGGTGCCCGCCGACAGAGAGAGTGAGAGAGAGAGAGAGGGATTCTCTCGTTTAATCCTTTCGGGTTAAATTCGGTGTGTCTCGATCCCGACGGCTGCGTTCGAACCGGAATCGCATTTATGCTCGACTACGTTGCTATCTATCTATTGTTCGCCGGAAAAATTCGTTCGGAATGCACGCAATATGGCCTTTTCGATGGCGGAAATTGATAGGTGGTTTTCTTTGGGGATGTTTAGCTTGGCAATTTAATCTTCAATGGTTTCCTGGGGATTCGATTCTTGTGGATGGTTTGCTACTTTCGTTTGGATAGTTTCAAGAATTTTCTTGAATTAAAATATCTAATTGCAATTTAAGATCGAGAAGATGAGTCGTGTGATGTCAATTACTGGAATTACAGTTTTATGTTCTGATATTGAAAGATGAAAGGACATTTACGTTTGCTATGTAAAGTTATGTAATATATATTTGCATAATTTATATAAAAGTATATAATATATTACATAATTATTATTATTACATATATTTTTACCTAATTTATACAAAAGTATATAATATATTTTTATATGATTTATATAAAGTCATACACATAATATGTATTTACATGATTTATATAAAGTTATATAATATCTGTTTCTATAATTTAGATTTATGTATATAATATGTGTTTACATAATTTAGATACAAATATATAACGTACATTTATATGTATTTAAATACATTATATATACATTATATTTTATATTAGTAGTATATTAGTATATTATAGTATATTATTATATACTTTACATAAAAGTATATAATACATATTCACATAATTCGTGTAAAATTATACAACATATATTTATGTAATTTATTATTTTGTTATTTTATTATAGTACATGCTTCACTGAAATAATTTCTATACATATATTGTTGTTGTTAAATTACTAAAAATTTTAATACTATCAATACATAAAATTAATTTTGGTTTAACTAAATGAAGGTATATTGCCCAGTCATAGATTTGTTGTTAACAATTTTAATTAACAATTTTATAACAAGGTGAAGGAACTGAATAATTATCAATATAAATCACTGTAATAAAAAATTGATTTTAAAAGTCAGAAAGACTACGTCTGTTGTCATTTATATGATAAACAGTTTAACAAGGTAATTTAACTAAATAATCAACTAGATCAATAATTCAATAACTTTATATTAGCACAATACATAAATATTTCTAAATAATTCTTTTCATACTATATTTAATCAAAATTAATAATCTAAGAACGAATTTGGTAATTTCAGAATAGTAATCGATAACCAACATTTTATATGCCGAGTATTTACGCATAAAGTTACAAAATTAAAATATGGAAAGTTAAAAATAAAATCGTCCCATTCAAGATGTCGTTTAAAAAAATATCAAATTTTCATATTTGTCAAGTGCGCTTGAATTTCGACAAACTCCTGATTAATTGCGAACAGTGCAATCGGGAGGTTGATCACACCGACACAAATACACGAATACACATATACGCGCGAGTATGAAAATAAGTTACGGAGCACAGGAATAACATTTTTTTATTTCCGTACCTCTACTCTGGAAAAGCCGAGTTCGAACATACAAGTTACTCGACAAAATTAGATTTTCCCCGGGTAAAGGGCTCACAGATGAAACAATTTCGTTCTACATTTTTTACTTGTTTGCGCATGCAGAATAGGCCGCTGTTGTCTATACCACTCGGCTCCGGTTGGGAGTTTGCCAAGTGCACGTGTACTCGACAAATTTCAAAATTTGATTCTTTTGTTAAACGAAGTTTCAAGTGAAAGAACCGCGCCGGTACGCGCGTTCCCATATATTTTTCCGCGCGGAATCATTGCCACACAATTGCGCCATGATTGTCGACGCGCCCCGTATAAATAAATAACATTTGCAATGTCGGTGTCTGGACGTAATAACGCGCCGCGGAATATTTTTCACATTTTATTATTCCGCCCGCTGTCGACGTTTTAAATGGCCGAAATATTCGTATATTTAATATATATTTAATTTTAATATTTGCGTGAGTAATATTTATTTAATTTTAATATTTGCATATTTAATATTTATTGAATCTTAATATTCGTATATGTAATGACTATTTAATTTTAATATTAGCATATGTAACATTTATTTAATTTTATTATTTGTATATGTAATATTTATTTAATTTTAATATTTGCATATTTAGTATTTATTTAATTTTAATATGTGTATATGTAACATTTATTTAATTTTAACATTCCTATATGTAATATTTATTGCATGCTAAATCTTGGGATTATATTAATATCCAGATAAATATAACTGTTAACGTTAAATGGCATTTTGCAAAAAGAAAAGATTTATTAAAATATTTTTTAATGTAAGGTTCTATCTTAACTATTAAACTTGTCTCATTTATTGTTACAGTAAAGATTTGTATGAAAAATAAAAATTGTCTTCGTCTATTACAGGGAATAGAAACTAAGCAATAAGTTATTTATTATATATAGATTAAATATTGACACATTTTAATTTTTTTAATCTTCCCAATATTTTTTATTTTCAATTTCTCACTTATTGCCAAAATTGCACAAAACAGACTTTTCAGTGTTAACATAATTTTCAACGTACCTTCTATGCGATAAATCCAATTTAAATTATTAATAAACATAATATATCAGAATATGTCGACGTTAAAAATTAAAATTTGTACACCGCATAGTTCTATATTATTTATCTCATATAAATCATGGTAACAGGCAACTAATTCCTTTTTTATAAAATTATGTTATTCGAAATCGTTAAACAATCGAGATTCTCGACGACCATCAAAAAGTACCATTTAAAAGTGCTAAACTATTTACGGTGAAACATCGACGGTTCGGACGGTATACAAGTTTCAATATTACGAAGCGGCATCACGTGGTGCGTTTGGCTACGCCTATTCAATCATCGCCCGTGATTTTTAACCTTGCGCGGACAATGGTGCATCGAAACGAATGAAAAATACAAGCCGTGTACACCGACGGAATCGCGGTGCCTGCTAATGATACCGCTATTGTTACACCGTGTACCCCGAAACGCTGCAAACAATTCGAATTAAATTTATCTTTTACAAAACAACCAAAAAAAAAAAAGAAAAAAAACAACCGCACGAACTTTCGCCAACAGCGAACGCAATTAGACTGTTAGTCACCGCCGGCAAATTGGCTAATCTGATAATTCCGATACTGTTTTTGATGGGTTCGCAGGTTACACTCAATGGGAACGATATCATGCAAATGTTTCTTTTTTTTCTCGATTCCATGGGATTGGGATATCAATTCGTTGTTCGCGGAGCTTTACAATTTTCCTGCGTATATTTTCAGAACTTTTCGCAGTTCGTGCATGGACGGGGCAACAAACGAATTGAAATTTTGAACTTAACAGCTAAATATTGCGAACGTAACAATAGAATGATCGAATCAGTTAAAATGACTGGTTGTTGCTCACTTTTTCATTCACAATTGCTGATGATATTAAAACGTTTTTGTCAGAGATTTTTACACGAAGTTCTTCGGAGAATATAATAAAAATCAAAGTTTATTATAAGTTTCGATAAATCCAATCTAGTTATTGTTATAAAATAATATTTATTAAATATAGTTAGGACTCGGTAGATCTGGTGTTAATATAAATTTTTATTTTAGCGTTTTTATAATAAAGATTTGACAAATATTATTCACTTTATATATAATTGCTAAAAAGTTGATTGAGTTTTGTAAGACAATATCTAAATACAAAGAATTTAATACAAATCTTTATTCTATTGTTTGAATATTAGACATTTAATAACAATTCTTCGCAGCATATCAGAATGTTAAGATATAATAATATAACAGAAATTCTACATTTTATATCTGAATAGCAAACTATTAATTAAAATTTGTACCTCAATATTAAAATATCATGAATTTAATACGCATCTGAATGTAAATAAAATTATTATATTATTAAACAGAATGCTAATAAAAATTCTTCACTTTATATCTGAATGTTAATGAAAGAAAATAAGGTTTGTAACTTAATATCGAGCTATTATGAACTAAATAAAATATCTGTAATTTGCTATTTATAACAAACCTTAACTGTTTTAATAACATTGATAATTTGATAAAAATCAGCAATTTTAATTGGTTATCAGAAACTGGATATACAAATAACAATTTCTAAATTGACAATGAAAATGGACCCAAGCCGCGCTGTCCAAGCGTTAAATAATTCAATTTCTTCAATATAAAATATATTTAAAATAAAAAATAATAATTATTGATAAACATTAAAACTACTGTTTATGATTCAATAAATGAAATAATCTAACGTCTTTAATATAAAATATATTTCTCTTATGTATACGTCATATTTACATAAATAAATAAAATGACAATATTAAAACTATCGTTTACAGTTCAGTGAATTAAATAATTCAATTTCTTCAATATAAAATACATTTCTCTTACACATCTGTTATATTAATCTAAATGAAACGGCAATATTAAAACAATCGTTTACGATTGAAATGACAGAGTTAAGGGGTAAGATTTCCGGTGCGCTCAGCTCTGACCTCAAAAAAATGGAAGTCGCAGGAGCAGAGCCACCGGAGCATAAAAACGAGTTATCCCATTCGCTTCGAAATAGCCGGAAATAGGATTCGGAATAAATTACGCGCGGTTACGCGAACGATTCCTCGAACCGTATGAACTATGTGATATTTAACCCCCACGGCCGCTTTATCAGAACGGTTTAATCCTGTAAAAAGGGTCGAAGAGCTTGGCACGTTAAATCATTCCGCGCCGCGGCGCTTTATCAAATATGAGTCATTCATTTCGCGGGATTTCGAGAAGAAATAGAACATTACGGTCGACCGAGGCGATTAGCTTATGCAAACCGTGCTCTACACCTTTGAACTTCCCGTCGTTAATAACCAATTGACACCGATCAATTTCTCGGCGGTTTCGACTTGTTTCCAATTTGTTTCGATGCTAATATCGGCCTGGTTATTATTGTCTTGAAATTCACCTGTTGACTGTGGTAGACGAGTCTACTCGTCAGTCGTATTTTTCTCAATAAATTCTGAATTTAATGAGTCATTCGATCGCTTGACAATAGTTGTCAATAATTGACAACAGTTCTATGAAAAATAATATTTGTTTATCTCGATTATATATTGTTATAAAAATCAAATAAAAATGTGTTGCCTCTGTTAACAAATTGAGCAAATGGGAAATAATTTTATAATAATTTTTAATTGTTAAAATGCTTTAAAATGAATGCATAAGATCTGCTATATCTATATAGATCTCAGGTTTTTCAAAATTGTAATTTAAGGACTATTTTTATATCGATATTAATGATGTTATTCAGATTTGACGAAGTATTAGTGCTAATGATAATGTTTATATATAAATTATTAGACTTTTCAGCAACTTTAATAAATTATATTTAAAGATAATATATACTTTATGTATACAGCATTTATATATTTACATTAATATTATTGTTAGTATTGTTATTGATATTATAACATTAATAATATTGTGATATAAAAAACCTTCTAGTTCTTGAAGGAATTTTTTTCCTTACTTTAAAATTTTGAAAAGTAATTTATGAAAATGCATAAATATTCATCATTCTACAGTACACGTCTTTGAAAACATAATTGATTTATTTTTCTTCGCGTAACTTAAACAAAATATAGCACAATTTGTTCTAAGAATAATGCTATTCTAGACGAGGAAGAATTTTGTTTGAAGATGTTTTGTTTGATTTTTGGAAGAATTTTCAAATGTTCTGATGACGATCATTATAAATCATTCATAGAGCGTGACAGAATTATAGTTCAATCTTCTACTGTCGCAATAAATTTCATTAACAACCGAAAAGTTATATGAAATTATATATTTTGCTTGCGTCAAGCGCACTGGCGATACGTATTCATAAATTACCGTACACCTAACTCTATTATGCCGCCTATATCGCCGTTGCAGTTCATTATTGACATATAATCAATGAGCTGCAATGACGTATGCACGCGCGTTTACCTACACGTACGTGCGCAAACACATACGCATAGAACGGCTAACCTCACCGACAAAAACTGGAAACTCCAGTAATTTAAAACCGGGTTGAAATCGTTTTACGTGCTATATTAATTAACGATTAATTGTTGATTAATTGTTGATCAATTGTTAAGACGACTGGTCCAATAATTTTAGATTTCCTTGTTAAATTGTTTAATCGAATAAAACAAAAATGAAATAATTTTATCGAATATTACCGAGTTATTTAAATTCTTTCAATATTTATTATAACTTGATTTTACATAACACCCATTAAATATAAAGCAGACGATAGTTGTTAAAAGCTCTTGGCACATCTTGATTTAAGGCAACGAATAAATAATTAAGTAATAAATATACTAGAAAGTCATTGTTCCGTTTTATATGAATTGTAAATATCTTTCAAATTGCTGAACAGTGCATGGACATCTTTATAATTTCTGAACAATTATTGAACGTACTGAAAATATTTTAAATATGTATGAACATTTTATAACCTATGAACAACATATATACATTTGTTTTATCTATGAACTTCTTTGTTTTTGAATATCTTTAAAATTAATAAACGATGTATGAGCATCGTCATAATGTCTGAACAATTATTGAACTTCATCTTTAAATTATCTGAACAATGTATGAACATTTTCAAATTATCTGAAGAATGTATGAATATTTTCTAATTATCTGAACAATGTACTTAAGTCTCCATAATTTATTAACAGTATCGAAACTTCTTCATTTCTGAAACTCTTCGAAATGCATGAACAATGTGTGAACATCTACATAATATTTGAACAATGTGTGAACATCTACTTAATATCTGAACAATTATTGAACATCTACATAATATCTGAACAATTATTACACATCTTCAAAATATCTGAACAATGTACGAAAGTCTTCATAATTAATTAACAGTATTGACGCATCTTCACTTCTGAAAATTTTCAAAATGCATAAACAATACATGAAAATATCTAAACACTGTACAACAATCTTTATAATTTGTGAACGGTATACATATGAACATCTGCACGATTTCTAAACGATCTATAAACTATTTACGAACAATATCGGAACGTTTTCCACACGCCGCTAAAATTGATTAATAATGTATGAACATTTGTACAGTGATTTCAGAATAATTTCCAACCATCTCGGAAGCATACGCCACTGTTGGCGCGAGCAAACCGAGCGTCACAGATGACGAACGTTCGTACGGCATCGAAACACAGTAACGTAGCCGGCAGTCGCCCGTTAAAAATTCATTTCACGTAAGCCATCCATATTCATGCGATCGCCGATAGTAAAACGTCTGTTCGCCGAGCATAAGTAGGAATTGTAAGGCTCCGTCGGCTATTAAATTTCTCGACGTCGGGATAGATCACCGTTTAGCCGGGGCACGGAAGAAACACACCGAGTGATTTAATTTGAAAGCGTTCCCCGGTTTGAATAGGATTTGAAATTCACGATTTCATCCGGAATCGTTCCAATCGAACGGGTGTCAGTATCGATAATACCAGACGTCGCCGTCCATCTTTCTTCGTAGCCGTCGCCGTCGGGTGGTAGTCGCTTCTTCTCTTCCTCCTCGCGCTGTCTCCCCCCCTCCCGTGCATGCGAGACTTCCTTCCACTGAATTTTTCGTTCTCTTCCTATCGTTCCTTTTTTTTCTCGTCGCCGTTTTATCCCTGTTCCTCTGTCACATAAAGATTCACATTTCTTCCGGCCTTATTCCATTTCACCTAGCAGCCACCTCTCGGCTGCCACCATCTTTTCCTCCAATCACGTCGTCTTCCCTGCCGCACTTTTTCTCCCGGTTTGTTGGTGTGTCGCGATAAATTTCTCACGCTCTTCATTACTTTGTTCCTTCCTCTCTGTCTCTTTCGGTGCTATCCCCGCCCTTCGGTTCGATCTCTATGACACATAAATCGCTGGACACTGATACCGTCGTGTTTAACGCTACGGGTTTCTTGTCTGTTCTTCGTATCGCACCTGCAGTGACGCGAATAATTGTAGACGCGTTGGAACTTGTACATTTTTGCTGTTATTTAAATAAATAGTTTATTCAATACTGTGTTCAGATATTTTATTTGTATATTTCTATAATAGAATTGTTAGAAAATTTATTTGTGTATTTCGTTTTATTAGGTATAATGTTATATTTGTATAATTCAAGTTCAGAATTAATAGAAAGTATATTGCTGATATTTAAATAAATAGTTTATTCAATACTGTGTTCAGATATTTTATTTGTATATTTCTATAATAGAATTGTTAGAAAATTTATTTGTGTATTTCGTTTTATTAGGTATAATTTTATATTTGTATAATTCAAGTTCAGAATTAATAGAAAGTATATTGCTGATATTTAAATAAATACTTTATGAAATACTATATTCGGATATTTTGTTTGTGTATTTCCATCTTAGAATTGTTAGAAAATAATATATTTGCGTATTTCTTTTTATTAGGTATAATGGTATATTTGTATAATTCAAGTTCGGAATTAATAGAAAGTATGTTGTTGATATTTAAATAAATACTTTATGAAATACTATATTAAGATATTATACTTTTATACTTCCATAATAGCATTATTAGAAAATAGTATATCCATGTATTTTTTATATTGAATGCCATATGTTCAATGTTATATTTGTGTATCTCCATATTAAGAATAATAGAATGTAATATATATTAAAATGTCATATTTGTATAATTCAATTTTGGAACGAATAGAAAATAGTACATTAAGAAATCATATTTGTATATTTTTATATTAGAAATAATATAAAGCAGAACTATTAAAATGTGATAATAATTCAAATTATTTGGATTATCTTTACACCGAATATAAGATCTTTATTATCACATATAATCATTACACAACTAATGACAATGATACAATTATTCTTATTTAACAAAACCATATAAATATATATATTATATATACGTATATGTATAACCTTTTATATTATTATAGTCATACACATATTTATGTGTAAATGAAAAAAGTTTATTCTTGTAAGAATTACATGATAAATAACTATTTCTGATTAACAAATTTTTTAGATTATTACATAATCCATAGAATAAGTTACTATCATCACACTATAAGAATTATTTTCTTTAAAAAACCATATCCATATCCCATATAACAAACCGTTTCTGAATTGACGAATAAAATCAAGAATTCTTATATTTATTTAAACGACGTTATAACAATAATTACAGGAAAATTTTCATTCCAGTAATTACTATATTATACGAGAATACGTACTTCCCGAGAATCTTTATTTCTTATGGGAAATTCTTTCTCTTAGTTCTAATTACACTTGCCCCGACCGGGCGGAAGTCTGACCAACTTCTTTCTTACTTTCTTTCCATTTATTTCCCGCCAACTTGGGCATATTTCTTTTTCATTCTTCTTTCTTCTTTCTTTTCTCAGTCGACTCTGATCCTATCTCCGAAACCGTATCATTTCGGTTCTCTCTCGACAACAGTAACTGTACTCGTTCCTCCTTTACTTTCTTTCTTTCTTTCCTGCGTCGCAGCGCGCGCACCCGCGCGATCTTTTCCCTTTCATTTTCCTTCGGGTAGTTTCGCAACGAACTCTTCTATTTCCCCGAAACTCCCCCGATCTTGTTAAATTTCACTTTCTTTCTGCTACACGCTTCTCACATTTAAACGTCACTTATCTTTTCTTCGATGTATCGAACAAAGTTTCGTTCGATTAGCGAGCACGCTATAGAAACAAGAGGTTTTGCTTGAGATACTGTATAAGAAGTCGATTATGTCAACGTTGTAGTCATAATTTGTTCATAGTATGACTTTTCATGCTATAATATGGGTTTATATAATTTAGACGAGTTCTATGAGGACAATAGCTTATTTTCTTGTTTTCGGAAGCAACATTTTTGCATTTCTTTTAGCTTTGTTTGCTACTTGTTTCTTAAGTGTTTCATATACTGTACTACCTTTCATGTACCTCTACTATACCATACTATACCATACAAAACTTAGTTTCGCATTTTAGATGCCTTAAAGTTACGATTCGCCTGTAAAAATTACAGATGGCGGTTTAATTTAAAAATTCAATATCTTTAATTTTATAATGTTATTTTTGTATATGTGGAATATAATTGTAAGAGCACAGTAGCCAGGGGGTGGCACAGTAATTGAGTTACTCTGAGATCTTTTCCACAGTTAGAAGAACTGAAACCGATATCATAACTGTTTTCAACCCTTTCTCTCTCTCTCTCTCTCTCTCTCTCTCTCTCTCTTTGTCTCTCTTTGACTTTCGGCCTCTCATTACTTCTTTCTTTTCGTTTGCTCTATAGTTCTCAATCTCTCTCTCTCTCGCTCTTAATTACCTCTCTGGCTGTCATCCTCTTTCTTTCTTTTTTTCTCTCTTTCTTTCTTTTATTCTTTCTTTCTTTCTTTCTCTCTCTCTCTCTCTCTCTCTCTCTCTCTCTCTCTATCTAATAGATAAATCTATCTACACTACTAGATCTAATCTGTCTCCCTCTAACCTCTCCTTCTGCATTATTCTCTCTGTCGCTCTTTCCACTGCTATATTTTATCGTTCTCTTACCTTCCTCCCTGTCTATCATTCTCTCTATCGCTCACTTTGTCTACCTACCGTTCCCACTGTCTCTATCGTCCTCTCTTTCTCAGTCTCTGTCTCTCTGTTTCTCTCTCTCTCTCTCTCTCTCGTGATCTCTCTCTCTCTCGTGGTCTCTCCTTCATCCGAGCCGAGACGTGTCCCTCGAGGGAGTGCCAGGAAGCGGCGCTATTAGCCGGCGTAACTCTAGCCTCGTCCGTCCAAGGATAATTGCGCGGGCTAATGGTTCCTTTTTTCCTGCCCGCCACGGAACTTCGGCTAGGTAAAAAGACGTCTTCCGACCGGCGACCTAGGAATTTAAACGCGCGCCCACCGGGGACCATAGCCGCGGCGCGCCCCCGACGCCGTGCAACGCCGTATCCTTTCGTCGGGCGGTTCCGTTCCTCGAAGGCCGACCTCCTCCTTTGCGTACGATTTCGGAATTCGAAAACAGAGGCCCGCGGTTTCCGGCGTATCGCGGTTCGTTTCCGTTTAATTGGCCCCGGCGCCGCGGAAAATCTCTCCCACCGGTGATCTCTCGACCGTGCCGACGGTATAATCCCTTTAACCACTCGCGCTCAAAGGCTCGTTACGAGGGAAATTTGGCCGATAGAGAGTTCGAGAAAAATTAGGAACCTCGACGGATTCGACGGAACCTGTTCGTACGTTGCTATTCCGGAGAAACGTGTTTGCAATTTGGTGCTGTTTGGCAGTTAATTCGAGGACTTTGTTTGTAAAAATATGACTGGATATTGTTCGGATGATTTATTACTTTATGTAGCAATTTTAGAGATTTTATAATCTCTATCACATTATTATTTATGTATTTAATATATGTTATGTGTTTTTTAGTGTATTATTAGATACAATTGTTTTCTTCATGGATGTTGATGGCAGATTTATGGAATTAGTGAAAGTGATGGATTACTTACTTTTTAATTTACGATTATTCAGTTCATAAAGTTACATTTTTGAGGCAGTTGTTTAATATATGTGTTACTTGCGTCAAATATTGCAGTAACAGTCGGTAAACATCAAAGTAAATGTCTTATTGTTAATGTTATGGACTAATATAAAACAGTTGATTTTAGGTCTCTACAAATCTGTTGTTAATGAAACATGTAAAAATTAATGTTAAGTGAAGATTAATTGTAATTTTAACAAGTAATTTATTACTTAATTGTTAAAATTAAAATATATGGAAAATATTTTTGATTACACATGTAATGTACCTATTTATGTAAAATATAAAACAATCATGAAGAAAGTGGACACTGAACTAAATTAGAAAAACCTTGACATTACAGAAATATAATGGCAATAATACTAAACAAAACTGACCAAATAAAATTTTATTTCTTGACACTTCCTTGTTACACAATCATATATTTATTATGTATCAGTGTTTAGTTACTACACACGTTAATTATAAGCACGTAAGAATACGTATAAGTATTTCTTCCTTTTTTTAAATAATTTTTAAAACAGAGATTCGGAAATGCGGAAATTCAAAACTCTTTTTTTCAAAAATTAGTTTTTGTATAAACTCCAGTTTTGATTATAAATGTTTATATAATGACGAAATTTTATTTAAAAAAATGTATAACGATCGTTGCATCAGATAGTGTAAAAGAAGTGGGAGAACTAGAAATACGAAAATAACAAGAACAAAAGAAGTAAACTAGATAGAAGAGTAAAAGGAAATAGGAATAAAAGGAAATTCTACAATCAAACGAGTACAACCAGAAAAATTGTAAAAATAGAAAAAATGCTATCAGTGTAGAAATAGAAATAGAAAAACTACAAAAAAAAGAACGGAAGCAGGAAAATTGTAGCAGTGGAAAAATAGAAGTAGACAAATTGCAAAAAGTAGAAGAACAGAAAAAATTGTAAAAATGGTAAAATAAAAATCGAAATGTTTTAGAAATAGAAGAATAAAAAATAGACAAATTCTACAACTAAAAGAATACAAATAGAAGAATTGAAACCGTGAAAGAATATAAGTAGTAACATTGTTGAATTAGGCCACTGGATTTAGAAAAATTGTGCAAGTGAAAGAATAGATGTAGAAAAATTGTAGAAATAAAAGAAAAAGAGCAGAAAAATTGTGCAAACGAAAGAATAGAAGCCGAAGAATTGTGCAAACAAAAGATTAGATGTAGAAAAATTGTAAAAATAAAAGAACAGAAGTAGAAAAATTATATAAGCAAAAGAATAAAAATCAGAAAATCGCAGAAGTAGAATAATAGCAATGAAAAATTGCAGAAATGGACAAATAAAAATAAAAAAAAGTCGAAGAAGCATACGAATAGAAGCAAAAAAATTACAGTAGTAGATTATAATAAATATCAAACTTATTAACCGATTCCACATAGAATTTTCCAACGAATAATGAAAGATTACACATTGTCAAATTCCAGAACGCCGTAATTTGTTGCTAGATTAACGGATCGATCGTCGCCAAATTTTTCTAACCTGTGATGCAACGCGATTCACGCGGTCTACAATATACTTTCATATTGACTAATTACCCCGACGCGTGGAGGGGGGCGGCTGGAGGGGTGGGGGGTTGCACCGCGTAAATAATTAATTCAGCCCCGTTATCGTGAATGAACTTTAATTAAAATGAAATGCAACGAACGACGACCGAGCCGCGGCGAAAACGGGCGTTTACGGGAAGTCGAGCCCGGCCGTTATCATTTTCACCGAAAACACTTGGTAAATAATTATCCATTTTTGTAGTTACGGCCGCAAAATACGATGCCCTTCCCTCCGAACGCGTGATAAAATTTAAATTGGACGCTTACGCCTTTCGCCTGCGCGTGTAATTTCAATTATTAATGAGCGAACGTTTCGTCGAAACGCGACGGCCGCCTCTATCCTCGAGTTAACAAAGATTTTGTTACGGTGCAAATTGCTTGAAACATCTCGATAACTGCGAACGCGTATCGTGTTTAATTAAATAGCAGGATGCGTTGACGTAAAATGTGCACTGTAAGAAATTAGGAATAGAAATTACTTGGTTTATTGGAATGTTTATCGTTGGATAAATATTTCATAGTATTGTAGAAGTGAGGTTATAATGTATTTAATAATCTTCTGTTGTGGAGAAGTTTGTAGAAGTTAACTAGACTATAGATCTTCGCGTAAAATATAAATTATTTTGACTAACTGCAACAAATGGAAGATATTTAGGTATTTATTCCTTCTGTTATTGATTTATATAAACTATACTATAGCGATAAAAGCTTGTGCTGCAGAAAAGATAGTAGAAGTTAATTAAACTGTAGATCATCGCGTAAAATATAAATTATTCACGCCAATTGTAACAAATGGAAGGCATTCAAATATTCATTCTTTCCATTATTGATTTATATAAACTGTGTTAAACTATACTATTGCGATAAAACTTTCTACTGCAGAAAAGTTAGTAGAAGTTAACTAGACTATGGATCCTGGCATGAAATATAAATTATTCACAGTAATTACAATAAACGGAAGGCATTTAGATATTTATTCTTTCTATTATTGATTTATGTAAACTATACTATAGCGATCAACCTTAATAAATAAAATATAAATATAAAAGACTGATAAATCATTGAGAGCTTGTTGTGATGCTTAATAACCAAAAATTATATTTTTATATAAAAGAAGATATACAATAAATTGTCATTGATAAGTAGGAAAAGAAATGCTGAAAAATGTTGATTAAAAGATCATTACTTTTAGGAATAGTAACAATTCCCTCTTCCATCGCGCGCGATTACTGTTCCGTATTATAAGTAAAATGTACTATAAGTGAAACGCGGTAATAGGATTATATTTTAAATTTCGTTACGCGCAGGAAAATATTCGACTGGAAAATTCCTGAAGATTTAATTAAAAAATTGCAAAGTCTGGAAGAGATACGGCAGTCTGTCCGCGTCAGTCAGTTCTTTGAAAACGATGTTTGCGGCGCGAGAGATATATCTCCCGTCGATTTTCATCCGAACGAGAAAAAAAAGTCGGTTATCTCTGGAATGCGCACGAATGAAAGTGATATTTGTTATAGGCAAGTTTGAAGAGTCTAACTTTTCGAATAATATCAGTCCAGGCGAATTGAAAAACGTGACGTCTCGCGCGATCGTTGTTCCTTTATTAAAAGAAGACGCGCAGATTCGACAACAATAACAGTAAAAAATATTACTGCTACAACAATTTATTACCTTTGGAAATATTTCGATAAACCGTTCCAGTAAATACTGATAATTTTTATAAAACTATAATTATTATTATTATATTTATCTTTACATAACTGTAATTATTGGTTTATTACACTTTTTTTTAGAGATATGTTCTTGACTCCGCCAACATTGTTAAATATTTCTTTTAGTTAACACGTTTATAATATTTGTGGTATTCAAATAGCATATTAATTATAATTAATAATAATTGTTTTGTTCTTTACTTGGTGTATTCTGAATTTTACGCAATTCTTTTACACGCTTTGAACACTCTTTTTTCCCATTTTGCAGTTTCGTTTTTCAACTGAAAATTTCATTTTTCTGCTAACTCACTCGTACTGTTTGCAGAACACAAACATCTCTATATTAACTTTTTCTTTCGCCATGTTCCCTCTCTCTGTCTTTTCATTCTTTCATTTTACGGAATTTGCCTATCCAGTTTTAGAACTCTTCTCCGACATCATTCTTCGTCCGTTCTTTCTTAAATATAGCGGTTCTCCACATTAAGCGTCTCAGTCTGTCCTATTCTTCCTTATCTTTTCCTTTTATCACTGCATCGTACCAATATTTTTCCACTGCCAGCTCAGTTTTCCTTCCTTTATGTTCCGCGCAATATCTTGACTCTTTGTAATAACACGTTAACTGCCACGGGCTTTATTTATTTCGTCCTTGGGGGCCAGAATAGAATTTTCATGGTTATTATGATAAACCATTGAGCATTACACTAAATAAGGTCACCGGTCTTATGAGAACAGTGCGTTCTAGTTTACGCTTTAGAATGCGCTAAATAAACCTTAAACAATTATTTTCAAGAAATATATTGTGAGCAGATTTGGACACATTACTTTTGTGATAAGAAATATTTTATGATTAAACAAATTATAACCTTCTCAAAAGAGAGACTGTAATATTGGACATCGTCGAATTTTGATTACAACGTTCTCATTTGTTAAATTGTAATTTTTAATTTACATAACTCAATACGCTGACTCTTAATAATATTTTTTTTCTTATTATTATTAGTTGCATAAGTTATATAGGTTCATCTGCAATTATTGTTTTTAAAATACTAAATCATGCTTCTCTGTAGACTTGTATAATATTTCTATGGTATTTTGTATAGTTGTTGATTTTCTATAATATAGCTATATATTTTAGTATAACTTTTCTATATAAATTCTTAGTTTTTCATTTATAGAGAAGTAAATATCTTCCGCTTTTACATTGTGTTATCCATTAGAAGATATAATTAAATTAATGTATATCGCTAATGGAATATTTAAGAATTCACAGAAAATCTTATTTTATTTATACTTAATCGCCGTTGACGATTACTTTCATTAATCGATTAATTCGATCGTCGACTCTTCGACAATTATTAATATATTATAATATATTATATTATAACATAATATACTTAAACTTTTACTTATATTATGACTTTAAAAACTTAAAAATTATTGTAACACGTTCTGAACTCATTCGTGTCTTATCAAATTGAACCCTTTGCACTAAAAATCATTTCAACTGCAAATCTAAAATAACTTTTCGGGCTTCTATTCTTCCATTTTATATAATAAATAAAATTCATTTTATACACATGAAATCGAGACACATAACTGTTCCAACACTTACTTTTAACACTAAGCTTTGACAATATCTATAAAAATAATTTTGGAACGTTTTACAATTTCAATGGCGCAGCAGAGTCATCACTCGATTGCAAAGGGTTAAAAACCATTAAAACTGTCACTTCTACCTGAGTGAAGAATTAATTTCACATGCGTAAAATACTCTAAATTAACTAAAATAAAAGTACTGAAATACCATAGTATTAACATAACCTATAGGTTAAAAAAAGAAGAATTTTGAATTGAGAGATAAAATTCGAGCGCAAAGAATTAATTAATTATTGAAGGGTGCACGAGAACGTTTCGACGCGACGGCGGCCGGTCGTAATTACGATCTGACAGTAAAATTCGAAATTACCGTCCGGCAGATTATCCGCGGTTAGTTGTACGATTATGATTAGTTGAATTCATAGATTCCCCGAGCCGTGGATATAACAGTCGACGGCAATCTGTATGGTAATACGACTACTGGTTTTGGGCGGGCTCCGCGACTCGGTTCCGTGTACCTATGGAACTCCAATCAGAGCCTTCCCATAATCCAGGGATCTTTGGTAACGAAACCGGGCGAGAACGGTAATCCAAGGGTTGCTTCCCGTACACAGTGATATTTCTTATTTGTTTGTCACGCTAATGTGGACGGTTTATACCGTGGCAGGACATTAATCCATTAAAACTTCCGGTTCGATTGGTCGATTAATCTTTAGGATCTAAATATTAATCGACTTAACGTCGGCGATTTATAAAATTAATTACCAGTGATTAAAACAAATTAAGGTTGGGAATTTTAGGTTAGGAAATAGAAATTTAATTGTTAATCGCTGATTAAATTATTGCTCCACCCCTGGTTTATAACCTCGACGATCTTTGACTTTTAGACGATTTTAACTGAGAATTTTAGCAACTATGCAATTGACAATATTATAGCAATTCTCTGCTTTGTTCACTAATTTTTTCAAATATATTTTTGAGGATTCTTCTTACAGATCTTATATATGTATTATTATAAATCTATATATCTATTATACATATATCTACTATTATAGAACTAAATGTCTATTATATATTTGTTATTATAGGTCTCTATATCTATTATATATCTATTATTATAGATCTATGTATCTATTATATATTTATTATTATAGATCTATATATATTATATATCCATTACTACAAATCTATTATTCTTTTTAATGCTCCTAGTATATCAACAATTTCTTTAACTTAATTTCTATAAATTCAATAATTAATTAGCAATCAAAAATACATCACTTGTTAGTCAAAATGAGTCGATACCGAAATCGTAATGCAAACGCTATCAAATTTCAGAGTTCACATATGATAAGCTCGAAATTAATATTTAATATCGTAATAAGTGTAAACTGCTCGCCGAATTCTCGAGCCGCAGCGTTTAAAATTCCACGAGCACGAAAACAAATTATCTTTGGTATTTACAAGGAAGTATCTCAACATACTTTGGATTATACAAAGAAATTTTTCCGGCCGTTATGAAGCCACGAGTTTGAAGCATACCGCGGGGCATGCTTCGGGCTATTGTAAAGGGATTTGCGAGTCGATTGCGGTACATTCTCTGAAGCGAAGTCAAGCACTTGTTGCACTAAATTCTCATATCATTGTTCCCGCAACAGCGACTAAATACGGATTGAAAATAGCATTCTACGGTCGACTTTTGCTGTCACAAAGTTTGCAAAAAAAATTCTTGTTTTAACAACAAATGTTGCCAAGCGTTGCATAACTCGTTCGGATCCAAATAATTGATTTATGATTGTACGTAGCAAAATGTATTCACGATTAATTAGTAATCTCAATGATAAATTATTCATTCGTGATTGGCTTTGTAAATCATTCGCGAAGGCAATGTCGGACAAGCAATTATTGCTCAATTTCAGTTTGCGATAATATTTATCCGGCGTCGTGTCATTTTTACGTTCAATTGAACAATTCATCGACGACGTGCATTCTGTGCTTGATTAATCCAAGATTTCATATAGATTATTGGCTTTGTAATAATCTATAGTTAATGTTACGATGTGATCAGCTGGTTATTACAGGGAATAACGTAAATGTAATTAATTTTAATGTTGATTAGATATATTAGTGCCTGCTTGACGAAATTTGCGCAGAATATTAATTACTTTTCACATTATTCGATTACTAGTGTAACTTTGACTTCATTGTCATGTATTTAAATAAATATACATTGAAAAGGTATATTAGATTATGGTATATTAGAGTATATAAATGTTAAAATAGAACAAGTTTCTGATTTAGCATAAAACGTTACCTTATAATTGAAACAATATGAAAAAGCGTTGAATTTTCATGCCACATAAATTATGTGAAATTCAACGCTTTATTCAATATTCGTGAAGAAATCTTAATTATTTTATTTATAAAATTTATGGTGAACTCTTATATCTTGTTAAAAATGTAAGACAATGTAAAACTTAAACTCTGCAAACTATGCAACTTCTATCTGAGACATTTTTTATTTATTTCACGCAACGTTCATAACATTGTTTCTAAAGTTTATAATTTTAAATGATTATAATATTCTCACCTATAATATCAGATTACTTTTAATGACAAAATGTCTAAGCCATGATAAGCTCGACTTAGACAAGCAATTGTCTTAAAAAGAATATCTTTACTTATAATTAATTATAATAATTGTAATTATTGTGCCTCCGAGTCGAACACTGTTTTATTAACAAGAAGAATAAGAAAAGATTGTGGAAAATTTTGAATATGAATTTGGCCTATTATGTAACAAAGTCGAAGAAATAAATCGAAACAATTTACCAGAGACGATACATCGATTTTACATTAAACATTTATTGCAACGTTCATTATTTCGCGTTGCACACGTTGAGCATATTGCAACTGCATAGGAACTGCATTACGTCAATTAATTGTGCAATTCTCGAGTTATTTCGTCTGACTAATTTTCTACTGTTAAAGCTGTTATACAAGTAAGAATTGTTTCATATACTTCAACGTGAATTATTCTTTCGAAAAAAACAATTTATCCGCTTTACTTAATTTTTATTTCATTGATAATTATGTGTGGTTATGTAATCACATAAAATAAGTAACGGGGATAGCATATTTTTTATTTATCATTTATAATCTTTTAATTACATAGAATGGGTTGCATAAATGGAAATAAGTAAGTATATAAATTATATGACATATTTATAAATTATGTTACTTGTTGGATTGCTAATCTATGTAATTTTTTATTTATATATGTTACTAAATATATCTGTTGCATCAGTGGAGAATTACAGCGATAATAACATAAAACATTATGTATTATAATTATATAATCTGTGGCACAATGTTAACTGTACGCATAAATGCGATTGTGCGAATAACATGAATGTCCAAAAAATATTCACCTAATTCTTCCTCGTACCGTTTGGCGTAAAAATAGCGTTAATTAAAAATTTGCGAATAAACCTCTCAATCCCTTTGTTTAAAGTAGTGTTAATTAAAAATTTGAGGGATTTCGATCCCTTTGTTTTAAATAGTGTCAATTAAAATTTCGCGAAGGTGCGTTTCGACCACGTCGCTGAACATAGTATTAATTAAACAAATTTTAATGCACGATGTTTGATCCATTTGTTACGAAACAGCGTTAAACCAAAATGTTGAAAAAGACATCTTCTGATCACCGTGTTAAAAATATAGTTAATTAAAAATTTTAAAGCTGTCTGTCGGACCTTTTGATAAAAACGATGTAAAACGAAGCAGGTGAAAAATAATCAACTGCGCGGTACCATCCATTTACATCTTCCATTCAATGTTCATATACGTTAACAAACGATCAGTTATTAAATTTCGTGAGATAACGATTAATTGCTTATTTTAGTCAGAATTCGGCAAATCACATTTTAAACAACAAATAAGAAATTGTAAATTAAATGAATACTTCATTAGTAGATCGCAACGAAATTTTGTATTTAATTAAAGAATCATTTAAATAATTCGACGAATTATTTCTTATCTCAATTTACTATTGTTCAAGAACTCATGCTTGCTTTTGTGGATTCAATACGCTGCATAAATAATTAATAATAATTAATTGAATGCTAGATAATCAGTGACAATTGAAGCTGTCTTTATAAGTATGAACTAAACTTTATCATTTTAAAGATATTTACTCAGATATATTTCTAAGCAATAAATAATTATTCATGTATTTTAGTTAATATTTTATTTAATTTCAAAAACTTGTTACGTTAATATTATTTTAAAGATATCTCTACGCAATAAATAATTATTTATTGCGTAGAGACATATCTGAGTAAATATCTTTAAAATAATATTTTTTATCTTTAAAATATCTTTCTCTATCTTTAAAATAATATTCATGTGTTTTATTTAATATTTTATTTAATTCTAAAAATTGGTTACGTTAAACGATCACTTAAACGAGCGCTTACCGAAACGATGACCAACTCCGTTTCCAGTCCCGCCGTAACCAACGAAGACATTCGGCGTCGCAGTGACAACACCCCGAGGAAAACTGGTACAGGTGCCGACGAATCCGTGTGAAACCACCCCGCCGGAATAAACAGCGGCCCGTTACGATTTCACGAGAGCTTTCTGCCCGTTGACGGAGACGCGGTTACGAGTGACATTACAAGTTACAAGGCGACCGTGGCGAGGCGGCAAGCGCCGAGCGCGACGTTAGAAGGACAACGACAAAAAAAAACAGAAAGAAACGGCGATCAAATATTAAATTGGCAATGTCTGCTGTCGGCTACCGGCCTCGCGACGACACGGCTGCGTCCGCCGAGGGTCGACCATAACCCTCGGACATAACCGAGGAAATCACTTGGAAAATCCTCGATGAATTCACAATGAAGTCGCGGTTGGTACAACACGTTCATCCGTCACAACGCCCTCGAGGATTTCTTTTCCCGGCGACTCTCTCTCTTCTCGCCACCGTTTTCGCCATCCACGCGCCGTTTCACGCTGATCTGCCTGCTACTCTTTAAACCGTCTCGTCTATTCCCCGATAACATATTATAATTCTTATAATTCTTATCTGTTGATGGACGAAGAAATGTGCAGCGTTTGCAGTTCGACCTTTTGTATTTTAACTGTTATTTTAGCGCTCATCGTTACGATCGTTTTGATGTGCCTGCTCCTTTGAAATGGCGTTCGTTGGAACGTCCCGCTTTGCGTTATTTCTCTACCATTATCTCTCATAATGTGAAATTCAATTCGCAGTTCTTTTCTTTCTTGAAATAATTTTGATTTGCATTTTTGAAAGGATATTATTATCTTTGTTTAGCAAAGCATGTTTATCCGGGATTACATACCCGGGGTATGGACAAAACTATTGCAGACATGCGCGCGCTAAAATTGATATGGTATAAATAATAAAACAGTAATTGTTTAATAATAATAACAATTGAAGAAAAGAATCCCGATTAAGTTGATAAATTGTAACAGAATGGAAGAACAAAACTGACTAGATACATGATTATAATAATAAAATAGTATAATTTTCGTGTCTGTAACAGCTGTTAGTTTGCTGTAAAAGAGTGTTAGTTATTGCGTTATAAATTGATAATACTGTGATAAAGCAATTTTATGTGAAAGCGTAGATACTTTGTTTTTGCAGTGCATTGTATTGTTTTTTAGTAGTATTGTATTATTAAAATTTTGTAGTGTTGTATTATTAAAATTTTTATATTGGAGCAACTAATACGTAAGTTACATGACTTAACATTTTTGCGTTATTCTATGTTAATTTATTTACGTATTGAGACTTTATTTGCATCTTTATATTCATTTATTCTTTGTACCTTTGTATTCATCCGTTCACTTTGTACAACATACCTTCTCTGTTATAACTGTTTATACTCGCATAATATATGTCTCGAACATTTTCAAATTTCCAAATTTTCAATTTGAAATGTTTCCAATATAATTGTTAATTCCATTCATTTGTAAATACAGTTTATTTAAAATACAGTCTATTTAAATGCAGTCTACAATCCATTTATAAAATGCGTAAACTAGAAGAAGGTTTAACAGGTTTAACCCTTTGCACTCGAGTGGTGACTCTGAGGCAACACTAAAATTATTTTGTTTAGATTTAAAAAAATTGTTAACAGTGAAACTGTTGGTACGAGTTACAAGAATGAATTTCTTTAATGAAATAGTTTTTCTAGCTTGAAATATTTCCATTTTACGTGACAAAGTGTATTTTATATATCAGCTAGAAAAATTATTTTAGGTTTGAAGTTAAAATGGCTTCGAGTACAAAGGGTTAAAGGGTACTGTCTCTTAGGTGTTATTAATAATTTTCGTTTGTGAATGAATCAGATGTTACATATTTGTAAAAAAGTCCAGATTTTTATATTGTTTAGCTGTAATGTGACTGTACACAATTGTCACTAATCGTTGATATTCTATAATTTTTATCACTGTTAGGACATTGCACGACTGAAATAAAATATTTCAATGCATTAAAATAATTCGTCATTTAAAATTAGGTATTTAAGTTGCACTGCTCTGAATTAAAATATTAATTTTGAAATACACTGTAGAAATGTTTGAATAAAATATTACTTGCGAGAATTACTGGAACGAATAGCATATTATATTGTTAAACTGGTAGCATGTAAATAAAAATAAAATGATCTGTTTAACATCTCGTTAATATAACATATTATATTTAATATACCCTGTTTAAAGCAATATTTTATTTAATACGTCAACGAAAAAAATTGAAAAACAGAAGATCCAATACATACATACAAAAACGGTTTTTAATTAAAACACTAACTAACCAGAAACTTTATTCCTTAATCGTAAATTAAATGAATCGTTGAAATCCTGTGCAACCAGCTCAAATTGCGCGAAAAATGGGAAGAAGTTGCAAGAAGACGTAGAACGTAGAAATTACGATGCAAATTGTGTAAACCACTAACCATAATTTTACTTTCACAATGTTGCGAACTTCCCAAGGAATTGAATATAAAGTACAATCTGCATTGCACCGTAAAAATAATTGAGTAGACACCGCAATGTTCTACTCTTGCTTACGTGAACTTTCCTTATTCGAGAAATGCTCAATGTAAATCATTATTAGGGTGTTCCATAAGCTTTTCTGCGTGCCAAGCTGTGCATGATCTCGATGATGGAAGAAGGTAATAAAACAGAACAGTTCATGTATAACACAAGAAATCAATCTTAAACAACAAATATTGTCTATTGATTTAGTTCTAAAAAAAGGAAGGAACTTATATTAGGAGCCTAATGTGAATAATTCGAGAAACATAACCTAAAAACTAAAACACTAAAAATTCATCAAAACAATTCAATTAATCTTCTAATAATATCTGTTGAGTTTTGGCTATCATCTCCATCACGTATATTATACATTATCTTATTATAATTCAGGTCTATATAATTTTAAATGTATAATTAACGATTTAATTAACTTTAATCTCTCCTTTCACGCTTTAACGAGTTCCGCATTTTCTAAGAGAAGCACTTTTCCACATCCCAACACGGCAACTGTAAATATTAATCGCTTTCCACGATCGCTGCAGAATTTTCAAGAACGCAATACCCGATAACTGGAATCGCCACTTTCGATGAAACTTCTTACCCGGCTTTGTGCGTGTCGCGGCAAAAAAAAAAAGAATTCAGACGGCAGAACAATTTTTTTTTTGTATCCACATCGTTTTCCAATAGCTTTGAAAGCATCGCAATATTGGAATTGCAACTACTTTCCTGATCGAAATTCGTTCCCTTTTCACAGTTTGACAATACGCAAAAATTCACACTTCGATGATCGTTTATTATGTTTTTTTTTTTTTTTTGTATGAAAGCCCTATCTTACGCGGCGACGAGAAAAGGCAATTGAAAACGGAACCTGAAGCGGACGCCATTTATTTCGAATCTTTGTCGGCTTTTTCGCGGACCTTTTCTTAATGTTTTGTTCCGACTATTTTCTGCACAAACGATAGAATAATATGGTACAGTGTCTCTGTTCGGTTTTGTTGTTAATTTGTATGTTCGAAGTATTTCACTAAATTTTAATAATTCATTGGGTAATGAAAACAGTCATAGGAAACGAAAATTCTGTTCAAAATGACAATTTAGATTTTAAATATAATAAAGTAAATATATTACTATCTATACGTTTATAGTTATTGCTTATTTCGCTAGGATGATTTAAATTTTTCGATAGATTAAACAATACTATATATTAAAATTAATGATTTTATTAAAATTGTATTTGTAACGGTCAATTAAAAGTCACTGTATTAGGTATCGTTGAATTCATCTCGACAAGTTGTTGTAACTTTTGAACCATTACAAATATTAGAATGAAATGTTCACTAAAAATAATTAAAAAATGGTGATCTAGATCTTGATGATACTAGAATAATAATTTGTTTCAATTTAACAAAAACAAATGTTACTTTTTAACAGATCGTGTACGAAACGTTCACCACAAGTTTGACTCGTTGTCATAACAATTAATTGGCGCAAACAATTAAATGTCACTGAATTCTTCAAAGCGGACCCCTTTTTCATGGTGCTCTTTGAAAATTCTAACTTCCTAAGAATTCTTATTTTCGAGGCCGTAATCCATTCAGCATTCTTATCCGTCCAGCAATTCTCCGTCGCTCTCACCATTCTTCCGCCGTCGCTCTCCCATTCTTCCTTCACCCGTTCCTTTTTCACTTTCTTTTTCCCTTCTAGGAGCATCGTCGTTAATCACCGGCTATTTTAATACGATTCCCCCTTTTTTTTCCCCCGGCCGGGATCGAACGCATTATTTTTAGTGGGCGGTCACGTGCACCGATTCCGGCGCACCCTTAAAATGCATAACGTCGTTCGGTAATAAGAAAATCCATTTTCGAGTCGGAGATGCGACGGCGCGGCCCAGGAAATCGAACGAAATTCTTCATTAACGTGGCCATGATGAAATGCGCGGAAGAGAGGCATTAGGAAAATCGGGGGGCGAATCACTTCTTACCGTAGCCTTTGCTTGGAATATCTTCGACGAGGTCAGATTTTTCTATTATCGGAAGCGCCGATAGGGTGGATGCACCGGTTATGGCCGGGTTAAGGATTTATATGCATTTCAACGCAAATATTCTTTTGTCAATAGACAGCTGATGTTCGCGGAGAATAGAAATTTCGATTGTAATGAACAGACCTTTAGTAAAAACATAATGTCTCTGTTAATAAATTTAATAACTTGAAAATCATATAACAATGTATTTCTTATCTTTGACTATTTTAGCTCAATATCCGCCATTTTCTTTTTTTAGGACAGAAATGTTTATCGAAATTTACATTATAATATATGTTATGATATATCAATATATGCAATATAGTATTACAGAATTATAATACTTATATTATTATGTTACGGTATTTTATATTTACAGTAGTTTAAAAGTGGGACGACCAATATTTTTAAAATTCGAAAGTTAATAATGGTAAATTCAGTTTAAGTAAGCTTAAAATAAAAACCCCATGCAGATATTTTTATAATTTTATTGATTTTTTAATTGCGGCGGGTAATGGGTTAATAGATTATTTGGTCGCTTTAAAATAATATAAAAAAATAATACAACTCAGCAAAACGCAGCATAATTTTTCAAAAATTTTGCTTCTCTATATTTCCCTTCACGATATTTGAAAAGCTTGGTCTTGCAACATATTATGGTGTATAAAAGATAACCTAAAAAAGTTTCATTTTATCTACTTTTTTAAGTTAATATTGTTCTTTTATGTTTCCCTTGTTTAGTTCATTCTACATAATTTCCTTTCGTTCTATTTTTCTTCTTTTTGCTTCCAATTCATTTTGCACTTTTCTTCTGCTTTATTCTGTTTTATCCTGTTTGCTACTAATTTTATTTCTATCTAATTTTCCTTCTGCGTTAATGCCTTTTTTAAATCTTGTTTTAAGCTTCCAGGTAACCTCAAAAAATACGTTCTGTTTTTCATGACTGCACTGCGGATCTCGTGCAAAATAAAAATTGTATTCATCGAGTGTAAAAACAGAAGACACGTAACAACTTCGTTGTTTGTATAATGGTTTTAATAACATGATGGTAACATTATCAACATCGTTCAATTTTATTAGTCTTTTTATTATCTCAAATTATAGCTACTCCCTCTGACAATTATAATAATTATAATAATGTTCCTCTCCTGATATCTTTTCATTATACAAGTAACAAATAAATGATTAAAAGTGATCGAGTTATTTTATTTACCCAGTATATGAATCGATGTTAACAAAATAGTGATAACTTTATGCTCAAGTCTGCATACTTGTGCTTTTATAAAATTTGTAAATATGTAAAATGTAAAAAAACAAATCAGTTAAATTATTTAATAATAAAGTGCATTTTACATTGATCCTACATAATATGTAGAAATTGTTTAAAATGTACAACCAAAATGAATCAAATTTCGGTATTGTTATACTATGTATTTGTTTACTATGCATTTGTTATACCATGTATTGTTATACATGTATTCTCAAAGGTGAAATAACCCGGAAAATTCTAAATATTAAAAACGGCCTTTTCGGGAAAAATGAAAATTTGTTGTTCTGGAATGCGAACAATTTTCTCATCAGGGAATTTTCGAAAACGTGCAATTCGAACGCGCGAGATCAAACTAGACCGCGTCAAAAGCGAATTGGATTTTAAAAAAAAAAACTGTGTCGAATAAAAATCGTATAATAAAAAATCCCAGAGAGAATAGAATCGAGGTTATTTCTACTGCATCATGAAACGCGATGATTTAATCCACGATTTTCATAGTCCAGAGCACTTTTGTCAACGTTGAATTTTACACCACAGTTGTTTTCACAAATCCCTTTAATTCTGTTCACTTCATCGATATGTTATTATTGCTTCTACACGATTACATTTCCATTAAAGAATATTCTAATTTATAACAAAGAATTTCATGAGATTTATTCACGTACGTTAGATTATATTGTAATATTAGATTGAAATTACGAAAATATGGGAGTGAAATATTCTTAATAGCATTGAAATAATTTCTTTATTTAATTTGGAAGATTTTAAATTGTTAAACAATTTAGTTAAAATAGTTCTAAAATAGTTTGCATTTTCTCATATAATTCATAATTTTGCAAATATAATCTTAAAATAATATTTTCATATGGAAACATTATATTAAAATATACTCAATTGCGTAATATTCATATGTGATTACTATTTCAAAAAATGTTTATTTATCATTCTTTATTATACAGAAAGCGCAAATAACGTAATATACTGCTAGAAAGAAATATGGAAGTTATACTGCTGAAAAAATTATGCAAGGGTTACTCGAAATACTGCGACGTTGCGAAAAAAAATTGTGACCAAGTTTATTTTCTCTGAAAATAAAGAGAAAGGGTTAAACTTCATTCGGCCGTAAACGGGATTGCAGGAAAAAATTTTACGAAGTCCGTGCATTTCGTCAAACTTGGTAAATTTCAACGTAACACACATGGTCTTAAATTTAAAAAGTTGCAATAATGAAAATGCATTAAACTGAAAATCAAGAAATACTGTTTTAAAGTAGAGGTACCAAGCTTTAATTTAAAGTAAGAATTATTATCCTACGATGATTTTTCGCGGAGTTATCGTCAGTCAATGTTGACCAATTTCTATCTTTCTGTGTTTTTATTTTCTATATTTTTCGAGCAGTGTATATCACTTTGAGCACAACGAATTTTGATAAATTATAAAAATAAAGTAGCAGTAGATGTTAATTTGCTGCAGATATTCCATGACTAGAATATAGCGTAATGAGCTGAATAATTTGATAAAAACAGGGTTGCAGATTTTACGCATTTATGACAAAAATTTGATCGCTCGAACGAGGAGCTATTTTGACCGCAGAATTCAGGAACTTCATCGAACCCAGAAATTTCATTCGATCCGCAACATTCCGCTAACTAGAAAATGTGAATTCAGAACATTTACTCGCGCCATATATAAATTCTCGCAATCGGTTATGTGCGATATTAAATCGACTGTTGTATTCAAATGAAATAAAGTTCTATTAAATGTTCACGAATTTTGTATCTCATAGGAAATGAACTAAATAACGTGCTAATAACCAAACAGCAGCCTATTTTACGATTAGAAACAATAAAAAAAATGAAATTTAACAACAAATAAAGGCCTTCATTTTTAACCCTCTATGAGCCGAAATATTTCTTAAATATTTGCAGACAATTTGTAAAGCATTTAATTCAATATTTCAGATTGATCGAGCTGCAAGCAATTGTCAATGTTGTTATTGTTATCTCAGAAACCGTATATAATTAAGACGTATACATCAACTTGTGCACAAACTAAAATTAATTGGTAAAATGTCGATGTATTAATACATGAGCTGAAAGTTACAAACGAGCCTATAGAGGGTTAAGATTAATCATGCTGCTGACACGAGTTGTCTATATGGTTGTCTGGTGCAGGATTCGAATTATGTGTTATGGCAATGTCTGGTGTATGATAACAATGTAATGAGGATAACATGCGAATAAAGTGCGAATAAAGTGCAAATAAAATGTGAATAAAAAGGAAATAAAATCCAAATAAAATCAGAATAAACTGCGATTTGTAATCGTTAACCATTCATAGCAATTGATAATTAAATTGTTTCTTTAGTAGCCAATTGCGACTAGGAATTGGAAGAAATTTAATCTCAATTCTGATTAACGATTCACACTAATAATTCAATCATTAATTCCGATTAACGATTCACACTAATAATTCAATCATTAATTCCGATTAACGATTCACACTAATAATTCAATCATTAATTACAATTAACGATTCACACTAATAATTCAATCGTCAATTCCGTTTAATCATTGAAAATAATGTAATCCCGCGTTGCGATTGACAGTAATAACCCAGTCGTTTAATCATCAATGAACCCCTTGCGCTATAGTAACCAGCCAGACACGGAATTCATACATAACCTATTAAATGTACGTATTATTTATTTGTTCTAAATTGAAACAAAATTTGAAACAAAATTCGATTCTTCTATTATCAAAATCAAAAAATGAAAATAAAAGAAGAAATTCAGAAATTCTCCCTTCTAATAGGAAAATTATTATAGTCGAAGAGGTGCTAATCAAAACAACCATAAGAGCGATCGCAAAGAGTGAAACAGTGCAAAGGGTTAATTTCGTTCTCCAATAGTGATCGATCGACCAGCTGGATCTCGAAGAACAACAAGTGCCCCGCGATGGAGCAGAGCTTCTGCTCGGCATCGAATTTTCCTCGCATAACCCGCTCCCGACAAGATATTAAAACAACATCGGAACGTCAATAGAACAATTCGCCGACCCTCTTTTCGCGTGCCCGTGCCCGCCGCCTTTAACTTCCCACGCACGTACCGGCAATCTCGGCCACCATTGGCGTATACATATATATATATTCGTTGAACGGTTCGCGGGAACGAGAGGCTGCGAAACGGCCGAAAACACCGTCGTCGTGGGAACTTATATAACCTTCCGCGATGGGCACCCCCCTCCTGAAAGAGTACTTTCCATCGGAGCATAACGGTCGGCTACGAGGCGACGGGGTCGGTTAGGAGATGTTTTACGGTTGTAGATTTATGCCGATGCCTTGAGACGAAGGGCGGACGCGCAAATTGAACGACCGTTTAGCGACGCTCCGTCGAGCGTGGCCGGCGGCTGCAGGGTCATGTCAATATTTAAATTAATCCCCGGTCACCGAGCACCGTCCACGGCCACGGAGCTCAATTATATTCTCCCTGCGATCCACTCGTCGCACCCCTTTCCACCGCTAATTCTTAGTTCTATTAATTCGTACACGCTCGCCGGCGAAAGCGTTTCGCGTTAGAGGGTGGCCGCCAACCCAGCGGCCGCTCGCGCAACGCCACCGAAAACATTGCCTCTCTATGCGAAACTTCCGATTTTCTACGAATCCTCGGCGTTCATGTTAACTCGTACAGTGCCGTCTTGTATAGTGTGGTAGGATAGGATTGAGATGTAAAATGTAAATGTTGTTGTATAATTATATCAGATCTTGTCAAATTATATGCTTATGTGTATGTTATAGAGAGTGTTTCAAGAATGTCTAACAGGATACCTGAGAAGATACCTGAGAGAATACCTAAGAAGATACCTGAGAGGATATCTGAGGTAATTTCAAGCAAATTTCTCCTTTACAAAAATTTTCTCTGAGGCATTGTTAAAGAGTTATTAACGAAAAGCATTGGCCAATGAGAAGCGAGCTCTGTTGGTGCGAGGCGGCAGAGTCAACCAGCAGTGACTCAGCCGCCTCGCGTCAGCGATACTTTCCTCTTATTGGTCAATGTATTTTGTTAATAACTTGTTAAGGATGCGTTGGAGACAATTTTTGTAAAGGAAAATAGTTGCTTGAAATTATCTCAGGTTTTCAGTATTTCCTAATTGTTTGACATTTTCAGACAACTTATATAGTAAATAAGAGAACATCAATAATTTTTAAGTTAAGATCAATTATTTTCAATTTCTAGTTAACGTATATCAGAAATGACATAAAATATCTTGAGATTGACAAAAAATTTTAATTTGCTGTTTGCTATGTTATAACAATCTGAAAAAAACATAAAATGTAACCCTCCTCGAAGATAAACTAGATGACATTGAAATTCCAGAAATTAGCAATGAAGTAAATTTAAATTTAAGGTACCTTGAAATTCTATTTGACGATGTTAAGAAACTTTGAACAAAAAATATTTGGCCTGAATGTATTAAAAGTATGTTCTTTCTATTGACTGATAAGAAAAGACACTCTAATAAATAATATATAATAATATATAATAATAAATAATATATAATATATAACGCATACAAATGCAGTGTACAAGCTGGATGGCACATTAAATCGTATTATATTAAATAAAACAAATAATTAAATTTATGAACAATACTTTTTCAAAAAAGATATAGAAACACATCTTAACATTTAAAGAAACAATGTACAATGTAATAGTTAAAGTTATACTACTGAATTCTGCGATTAATCGACTGTTTTGATGCATTTATGACAAAAATGAATCATCAAAATGCAAACGGAAAACAGTAGAACCAAGTGCACAATTTGAATATATTATTGTACCATTGTCAACTGATTAGGCTGCCTAAGAAAATAAATATAAATACTATTAGTATTAAGATAAATAATACTAAAATAATACTATCAATATCAGAATAAATAGTATCAAAATTAAAATGAATAGTATTAATTAATATTAAATAATAATAACTAAGAAAATAAATAAAAATAAATATCAATATAGTTTCTACATCTTGTAATTAACAAAGATAATTTTTATTTCGTATAAAATTCGCAGTCCAATGTCTCACTTGCTATATTTCTTGTACCTAATTTTCATTCCCAATTCTCTGAATTAAACCTAAATAATTACTTCACACTCTTGTTATCTTGTACCTAAATCATCGCGTCGCGTCTCCCCACCTTCCCCCCCCCCCCAAATGTCCCGCTTACGGTTCCCCAACTTTCACACGTACCCTCATCACTATTCCCGGAATGTCCGCTCTTATTTTTCCCGACAGTTTGACTACGTCGAACTTCTTCGTTTCCTCTCCCGCTTTACTTGGACGAGCGCTCTCCTTCATTTTCTATTACACTTCTTTCCCGCGCATTCCCCGCGAACTATTTGGTTTTATTCTTCGATCGTAGTCCGCGCAATCTTCTTTTCCCTGGCCCGCAGCGTTTCCCGATTTCCTTTCACTTTCCCGAAGTTCCGTCCTCCGCCGTCGTCTCAGAAGTCGATTCAATCCTTCGGGGATCATCTTTTCTCCCTCATTCCGGGGACGCCGCCACTCCGCTCCTCTTCTCCCTCGCCGACCCACCGCGGCTTAATTTTGTAAGCGGTACACACCCGCAGACCCATCCCTTAGGCAGCCCGTTTTTGGTCTTATTGAGGGTAACCCCGACCTACCGTGTTCCACGGGAACTAAGTTACAGGAATAACCACTTCTGGGATCGTTCGGGAAAATTTTCCCCGCGACACCGCCGCCGCCGCGCCGCCCCGTACGACTTCTCGTCGTTCTGCCGGGCTGAATTTCCGTTTACGATCGTTTCCATTCGACTTTGAACCGGGTAAATCGTTTATCCAACGTTAATGAATCACGGCGGCTCTATTATTTTTCAATTAACTCCCGCGTACCAGACGGTTTTCATCGTGCCGCGCGGCGGCTGGGATCCGTTCAAATCCTTGGGTATCAATCTTCCGTGCTCCGTGGCGAAATCGTAGCATACGTTCAAATTAACGATAATGTTTATATATTTTATGTTCTTACCTAGATTTCGTCTTTATATAAATTTGCGAAATATTATCATACGTATACGCAAGTGAAACAGAATTGAATTTTGGCAGTATAAATAATGTCGTTGGAGAGAATTAAAAGTATTTTATATTTTTACTTTGTTACTACTACCTGGAACATTTCTCTATTACATAAAAGTCTACAGTGTTGTTATTAGGTTAAATGATTTTGTTTAAAGTGTCTAATTATTAATTATAGACAAATAATCCTAGTTATGATTATAAATAAAACAGTAGACTAACAATAATATTCCATTTTTTAACTTTAGGATACTATAAAATTTAATACTAATCACGCTATATCTACAATATTAAACATTTAATTTAACAATTGTTGACAATTCTCAAACGTACGAAATTTATTAAATGCGATAAATATTATTACTTATAAATAAATATTGAAACGATAAATACTATGGTGGCCTGAAAATCGCCCACAATATTAACATAAAGTGATTATTAATACCTATATTAAGACGGGCCCCGTTTATATCTACGCGCCCTGATGCGCTTCCAGGATGCCCCGACATCTAGGACTCGCCTCGCGCCTCGTTCTCTAGCGAGCATGCGCAACGACGCCGTCTACCGCTACCGTCTTTTGTCTTCGCGTCGCGTCGTACAACACGTTTTCTTCTGTATCAAATATGTCCGTTTTGTCTTACATTAAATAAAGTTTGCGTTACATGGCGACTGTGTCTTCTGTGTGTCACCTCCACTAAATCTGCGTTCAACAACCTAATAAATAAACTTCACATTTTTCTATAAACTACCATTCCCCTACATTGTTTAATAATATCCATATTTAATCATTACCAATTAATCTCGCGATAAAAATAAAATAAAAACATCATTTGTACATATCATAAACAATAAAACAACAGCACTTAAACAAATTACGAAATGTCAACGAAGAAATGTTAAATAACACAAATCTTCGATTTCATAAAACCCTTTAATATTTCAAAGTCGCCTCGAGCTCGCACAATGGCGCTAGATCGATACCGATTCGTTCGTTCTTCTCTCTTTTTTTTTTTAAACAATCGATGGTAACTGTCGGGGATTCCGGATCAGAGTTCCCGGGTCTCCACTTTGTCTTTGTCTCCGAACAAAACGATCGGACACTACGAGCTCGTCGTCCCTATAGTAATTCCATATGGGCACGCGCGCGCGCGCAACTTCTGCCAATCGAGTTCCGGTCGACCCTCGAATCGAATTACGTCCCGGTGCGACCGTAGTTTTTCCGCTCGCGCATTTATTTACCGGGCATATACGCGGTTGTCGAGACGAATTCCGGACACGGCCGAAAATCCTCGTGACAAAATGTCACCGCTTGCCGAGAACGTTAATTTGTCTATTATTTTATATATTGATCGATTGAGCGCCACAGAGGTGAGAAATAAGGAAAGTACTCTTCAAAGTGAAGCGAAGAAGCGAGGATGAACGAAGGAATGTCTCATGTAAAGGTTTGTGAACTCGGACAGTTCAGAGAGGTGCCTATGTTGTGGAACTTGTATTTTCTTGAGTACTGAAAGTTTTGTGTTTGAAAATTATTGAGTGGTGATTATTTGTTTCATGTTGCTGCGTATTTGTGTTCTTAAGGAGTGATGGTATAGTTGGATTGTTAAAGATTTGTTGTTTAAAGGAGCTGTGCCATAAGTTGTAAATTAGAAGTTAGATGGTTTAAGTTAGAAGTTACATGGCAGAAGTTGCAAGATAAAAGATATAAGATATAAGTTACAAGGAACAAGTTTCAAGTTAAAAATTACAAGTTACAAGTTACGAGGTACAAGTTACAAGTTAAAAGTTACAAGGTACAAGTTATGAGATATAAGTTACAAGGTACAAGTTACTAGATACAAGTTACAAGATGTATGTTACAAGATACAAGTTACAAGATGTATGTTACAAGATGTATGTTACAAGATACAAGTTGGAAGTTCCAAAAAGAAGATATAAATTACAAGACACAAGTTGCAAGTTACAAGTTGCAAGATACAAGTTACAAGATATAAGTTACAAGAAACAAGCTACAAGATATAAGTTACAAGACACAAGCTACAAGATATAAGTTACAGGGTACAAGTTAGAAGTAAGTAATATATTTTTCCAACAATAGATATGTTACATTACCAAAATATGTTAAGTATTTTCCAAGAATATATTCTCACCTGTTCTTTATTTTATTTATTAAGTAAATACAGGGTATCCTAGAAATATCTACAAATCTGGAAATGAAGGATACCTGAGACCATTTGAAGTAGCTTTTTCCTTAACAAAAATGCAATCCGTGGCTTTGTTTACGAGTTATCAACAAAAACACCGTCACCAATGAGGAACGAGATCCAGCTGGCGCGAGGCGACTAAACCAACAAGAGTATAAAAGACAGTTCAGCTCATTGACTCAGCCGCCTCGCGTCTCAAGAGCTCGCCTCTCATTGGTTATCGTTTTTCGTTAATAACTAATTAACGATGCTTCAGAGAAAATTTTTGTAAAGGAAAAAGTTGCTTGAAATAACCTCAGGAACCCTTCAGTATCCAATTACAAGTGACTTTTACCCACGCTGTATATAGATACAATATAATACCTAATTCGTAAAATAATAATTTCTTAACAGGCTTTTTTAAAGAATTTTCACTTCATACTAAACAAAAACACATACCATGTAAATGTATAGTCACAATAACTTCTGAATTAGCTATAATATTTATAAACTTTCGGATTTGATATTGCCAGAAAAATCCTCAATTGAGCTTTATTATTATTTATTATACATAAAATATACTACATTCGCTACGGAGCTTTATCTGTTGATAAGCTATCATAGATAGAGGTGCCGAGCAGTGTATCTGTGTAAAACAAATAAGTGAAAGGGAATGCAAATAGGGGCAGGCGGTCGCGCGCGCGAGCGCGCGTGTTCTTAAATAAACCGAGCCTCGCAGTTCTTGTTGCCCCCAGGATATTAACAGGATTAGCTCAACACCGACGACTACATGATAAGTTGAGGCACAGGAAATTAGAAGATAACTTACTAAAACTGCTTTCCGATCGATTCTTGTCAGCCCGGGGGCTATTTGTGACGAAGCAGTTTTGCCCCGAAAAAAGGGTCGCCCCATTAGGTGTCATTCCGTCCGAAAATCGCTCGGAGGAACACTTTCAGCAAACCGGGTAATTATATATATATATATATTCCTACGGTTCGAACGGTTTCTATTTCTCGATCAACGTTCTAGCTGTTTTAGCGTGCAATCGTCGAAACTAGAATTTCGTTCCGCCCCCTTTAACTGGATCTCGTGTCGCGCGACCGACTATGTAAAATTGCGCGAATTTGAATATAAAGCTTTGCGCGCGCTGTCCGCTGCAGCCATCAGACTTTTATTCGACGAAATTTCTGTATTTATTTACGAGCTCGAACAATCCACCCGGACACTAAGAACTGCAATTTAGTTAGCAACATCAGAATTTGACAATAACTGTTAGTAGCAAAACGAGATTAAGTTTTTAAGAACATGGGATTATTTTTATAGCTTATTTCGTTTTACTTTTAGTTATTGTTAATTTGGTTACTGTATTTGTTTAATGTGAATATTACAAATATAAATGTTTAGATTATTTGTCAATTTTTACGAAAGAAATAAGTGATTATTTCTTTTCTATATTTTTGTTCATTATTTATATTTTTATTCAGCAAACAGTTTTTCGAAAAACTTATTGTATTTATTATATTACATTAGTTAATTATTAGATTAAAATACATATGCTAGTTATCGGCCACTTGCTAAAAGATATTGCATGAGTATAGTTTATATTCCATGCTCGCAGATATAACCTGTCATTGCACATTTTCCTATTGTTCCAAAATTTATCGACAATCAATAAAATTTAATAATCAAACTAATATTCGAATTTCTAAATAATCTACTTAATAATATATATTACATAATATTCAAATATATTAAGCAATAACAACTATGCAAGTAGAAAATAGTATGACAACGACATATTTTTACAGATTAAATTATAACAACAAAGAATAACTAGCAGAAACAACAGTAGTATAAATATTCGACAATGACGCTTTCGAGTTGCAATTAGATCGACGATAATCTTCTGCCGCCTGAAAAGCGTTCCACAATAGGTGCTTTTACCTTGCCATTTGGACCACGACGACCGTCAAGCCACCCCCTTAACTCCGTCAAACCTGCGGAAGCGTTCGCGAGCGTCGCTCGACAGCTCACCTAATTAAGCGAGCGCCAAAACTGGTTGCCAAAAATCGACTGGTCGGCGCTCCAATCCCGGTCATCCGTCGGAAGGAAAAATCGTTTAGGTCGATCAACCCTTCCGCAATCGGGACGTCGCGATGGAATGGCCAACGGTGGCGAGGGACAGGGGCGAGGAGGGTTATAGGGTGACATGGTGAGAGAGACAGAGAGACAGAGAGAGAGAGAGAAAAGAGAGAGAAAGAGAGAGAGAAAGAAAGAGAGAAAGAAAAAGAGAGAAAAAGAAAGAGAGAGAGAAAGAAAGAAAGAAAGAAAGAAAGAGAGGGTGAGAGTGACTGAGTGAGTGTATATGTGTGCAAGAAAGAGAGAGATGGTGGTGGAGGTAGTGGGAGGCGGGCGAGGATTTTTGGAAAACTGCCGCCGCTACGTGCAACTTGTACAGACTATTTTAGCCAGCTGCGTTCGGTTCAATGTTGTACCGCGTCTATTGATCGAAGCTCAGAGAAGCATAGAGTTACAGGCCACTGGCGTCGATCCCCTCCACCCTGCGCCCTCCCACGCAGTCATTCTGTCATTCTCTCTCTCTCCCTCTCTCTCTCTCTCTCTCTCTCTCTCTCCATCCCGCTCCTCTCCCCCGCCACTCCTTCTCGGCCTACTCCGCTCTATATCTCTATTCGTTTCTCTGTTTCCTAGCCGGCGCCACAGTGGGGTATTTGCTGGATTTAGTCGGCCAAAATTATTTTCCGCACTCTACGTGTCCGAAATGCACCCATCGACTTATTTTTATATTATTTTATCGTAGTAAATGTAGTTACAGACGAACTAGGAATGATTGCGGACGAATAGAAACGGTCGTAAACGAGGACAAATAATTGGAAATATGTACAAATGATTACAAAGGAGTAAACATTGTTGTAAATGAATAAAAATGATTATAAACGAATAGAAATTATTAATGAAATATTGAAAATATTATTTTTGTTAATTTTTACAATATTTTATAGTAGAAAGCTTCTACAGTATAATAAAGAAAATATTGTTGCCACCAAGTATTCTGAAGTATAAAAAATTCCTTACAGAAACGATAATATCGAATTAACCTTTTAATCATTTCTATTTAACACTATTTTTACCGAAGAAGTCAATGGTCTCCTTTCAATCATATTTACTAAAAATTATTCTCTATGATCTATATCTTCTATGTAATCACTTCTTGATTTTTGCTGTATTCATAACAAAAGCTCGAGAAACTGTACAGTAATAAATATCACAATGGAATTAATGCAGATTTAATGAAATCTTATAGAAATACACACAGTCGTCAGTGCTGGAAAAAGTAGATTTTTAATGTAGTAAAAAAAATAAATTGACCATAAATATTTGTATCTTCTCATATAATACAGAATGGTAAATAAACATTGTTTTCAAATAATAATTACATATAAATATTAAATAACTCAATATACTTAAAAATGCTATTTCCATATGTAACTAAAATTTTAATTTTTCAACATCCCCGAATAATTTCTGCAAATTATAATAAAATATTAAAAAAGAAATGTCAATCGGACTCTGTTAACAAGGAAAATACGAGCAAAGGTAGAAAGACAGTCACAGAAAGTGTGAATACAAATGTCCATATCTTTGCATAGATGAGAAAAGAAGGAAAGAATATTTGCATTTTACCGTCCCGCAACTGCTTGTCTTTTTCACGTAACAACTCATTTCTATCCGCATACGACAAGTTCGACGAAATCGACTTTTGGCCAGTTAAATCCGGCAATCAGCCCACAGTGCGGCGTTGCGGGCCGTTCTTCTCTCTTGAACTCCCCCCCCCCCCCCTCCCTCCCTCCCTCCCAGCACCCTTGCCGCCCACACCTGCTCGCGTCCCGCCGTTCGGGGAAAAGGGGCTGCACTATCCGAATTCCATTTCCGTCCAATTACAATTCATCCCCGTTTCAAAGCAGCAGTCACGCCGCGTTCATCTCTCGCGCGCGCGCGGGCCCGCCAAAAGCAATAATTTCTTTTCTTCGCCGGCCGCGCCGACCCCTCGCACCTTTCGCACCCGCACCCACACCACCGCGATCGGACCTGGACTGAAAATATTTCAACTAACAAGAGAAGCTTGCGAACTCAAAAATCCTAAAAATTCTAGGATTTGGTAGACAACTAGTGTAGATTTTTAGTGACACAAAACTGTTTTTCTTTGTGGTTAAATTTTACTTTAAAGGGGTGAAATCAACCCCTAATGCTTTTGTATTTTTTTTCTGTGTAATTTGTTAATACTAAGAGATATAATAAAGATCGTTGGAGATGAATTGTGCAGTTTTCTATGTGTATAATATTGTTATGGAGATATTATTCTTATCGTGCATTGTTTTTAAATAAACGATTTCTCAAATTTATTTATTTATTGGTAAATGATGGGAAGGATTTGTTACGTATCAAAAATATTTCCATTTTGGACAATGCAACGAAATGTAAAATTGTAGAACTTTTTCTGTTTTATTATTTCTTATAAATATTAATTATAATGATAATATTATAATTGTTACTATTATTGTTGTTATTAATATTATTATTATTTTAAAATGCGACCCTGAAATACTGAATCGAAGTCAATATTTTTATTATTGTACATAAAATAAGGCAATTGAATATTATATTTATGAAATTTTTCGAATGGAGGAACGGCGAGTATATGTTTTGACGATTTTCGATTTTTAATATATATATTGTTCAATAGTATTTACTTCAAATGTACTGTAAATAATTATTTAAAATGGAAAAAAATTGAAATATAAATTATTCGAAATGCTATTCAATTTTCATTACCACAACACAAATAACTATTTCCAACACAAGTGCTCACCTCCAAGACGTCGAATAAATCTTGAACTAATACCTTACACAAAAAAGAAGTATTTCATTAACCATTTCCAATACTTATTCAAATATTTTCGCCGAGGTCTGACCCCGATCCATAGTGCCTCCCGTCCCCGTCCCGCGCTCATCGCCGAGCTCTCTCGGCCATTTTTCGCCGCCTTCGCGTTCCGTTCGGTTCGATGACGAATGCCTGGTCCCCCGATCACCCCTCGCCCCCTCCCCGCTCTGCCATTCTAGTCACCCTTAACACCCTCTCCCCGCCCCGCCGAGTCGTTTCTCTCCCTTCGCAATCGTTACTCCTTCGAAAAAGGTGGGGGGGTGTAAGAGGACGGCGAACGAGAAACGTTTATCACCGCCGTTAATGGGAACGTATCGATTCGAGGAGCTAATCGAGGGTCGCTCTTCTTCGCCCTCTCTCTCTCTCTCTCTCTCTCTCTCTTTCACTCTCTCTCTTACTCTCTCCCTCTCCTAGACGATTATTGTTGACTCCTTTTTGCGAGAGGATCGACGATAATGTCTCCTTTGAGACGGGAAGTCCGGGGTTTAAATGTCTGGCTCCTGAGTGAAAACGCCCGGCTCTCGCATTCCGGCCCCGTCACGGCTCGGTTTAACTCTTTCTCCTCCGGGTTAATGAATCGGTAAACGGAAAGGGTTTGACGCGAGCTGGGGAACTGCGGTTTCCAGATAGCGTTCGAAAGTTTCGGCGACGTTTTCTGTACGGCGAGCATCGCGGAGGACAGTCGTCGCCTGGAGACAAGTTCTTCTGGCGAGGAGCTCGACGGTTCTCGGTTTTGATCTACTTCTTTTGGTTATTTATTGCTTGTGTTAACCCTTTGCGTTAGTGATGGAGAATGGCCTGGAACTTTTTAGTGTGTTCTGTTTATAATAGTAGACGTGGTACGTTTCTTTTTAGATAGTTCTTGCCTTTAAATCTTTGCCGTACCATTTTCTTTACGACTGCAATGATTAGTACTCTTTTGATAATAATCATTTCTTTAAAATACAAGAAACTTTATATTTATTGCGTATTTATATCTACTTTAATAATTATATATTGAAAGAGAAGACAAGAGAATAGAATTTGGTAAGGAACGAAACAACAGCTATATAAACAGCGAAACAACAGCAATAAATAAAAAGAAGTTGTTAAAATTATAATTTTCTGTTAAAGAGAATCTATGACATGTAAAAATGAAACATTTATTATAAAAGGAACAGATGTTTTATTTGACACAAGTATTTTCAATTTAGACTTTGAAGAAACTTCGCACAGACTTCGATCTGTAGAATTTTCACGCTTTGTTTTACTAACAAACTTGTAAGTAACAAATAGTAATTCTATGATAAATTTCAACTTTTGCATATTAATTGAATAAATTTGAGTTGGAGGAATTTTATGGTTAGATTTTGATCGAAGATTTGCAATCTAGTAATTGGTTTATTCTGCTCAAAGATTTTCAATTCAGTGATATTGCTATGGTAAATTTTAATTTGCATATTTTAATATGCAAGTTTTATTAATATGTATGTTAGTATGTAATTTGTATGTATTTAATATATGTATGTTTTATTTTGTTCGAAAATGTGCAATCTATTGTAGTAATAGGTTTATTCTGCTGTAAGATTTTTAAGCTAGTAAATACGTACTGTGATAGATTTCATATTATAAATTTTAATTGAATAAATTTCGATGTGAAGAATTTTTAAGGTTTCATTTTTTTCAAAGATTCTCAATCTAGTAGTAGATTTATCCTATTGAAAGATTTATAATATAGCAATAGGTTCATTCTACTATAAGATTAGCAACATAACCTATTAGGTTAACTCTGTTCAAATTATTTCGATATGTACAATCTATATTATGGTAAATGTTTTTGCACATTTTTGTTGGATAAACTTCGATCTATAGAATTTTCACGGTTTTATTTTACTCAAAGATTTATAATCTAGTAATAGATCTATTCAACTCAAAAATTTATAATGCAGCAATAAGTCTATTCTACTCAAAGATTTTCAATCTATGCAATCTATATTATGATAAATGTTCTTGCACATTATGAGGAAATAAATTTCGATCTATAGACTTTTTATTTTATTTAAAGGTTTATAAATTATTGTAGTAACAGATTTATCCTATTCAAAGATTCATAATGTTAGTAACATATAAATTAGTAATAGTAATAGATTAATTCTATTCAAAGATTCATAATATTAGAAACATATTAATTAGTGATAGTAATAGGTCAATTGTCACTGTGCCAAATATTGGCATTCTATAGAATTTATACTACGATAAATGTCCTTATCCATTTTGATCGACTAAACTTCGATTTGTAGGATTTTTCCGGTTCCTAATTCGAGGTGCTAAAGCTTGTACTTAGAGTTAGGCGGCTTATATCAGCTCTAGAGAGTTCGTCCATTCTCTCTACTACCCTAGAAGCAGCTATTTCAATCGAATGAAGTTTTCGAAATTAGCACTACTAAATTAAACAGGCTCATCCCTCACATATTAGAGACAGCAGAGTCCATCAAGTATCGAACATATTAACTATAATTTAACACAGAAAGTCGGCGAAATTGCTTACTATTTTGCAATGTTAAAGAGACTAGTTTACTAGGCAATGTTTACGAATGTTTATAAAAATTGCAATTACTTCAAATGAAAAACGAATTAGTCAGTCACGTTGTTCAATACTTCTATCTGAGTTTCAATGAAAATTTAAACAATATTGGCGACGTTGAAATCAATTAACGTTGTTGTGAGCAATAAATAATTAAGAATTGTAAATATTGTAGCTTTTTCCGAGGTTTATTAATTTTTATAATATTATATTAATATAATTTTTGTTACATATTATAGATGATCTATTATATATCATTTATACACTAATAGGCATCTCATATAGGCTTAAATAACAAAGTTGAAAAAAATAACTTTTTATTCTAAGTAACAGCAAAATTAATATCATTCTATAATATTCGTCTTATTATTGTTATAATATTAAAAAATGAATAGCTTGAGTAACAAGGTTAAAAAACGTGAACTGCTATTCCAAATAATATTCAAATTTTAAAAAATGTATTTCAATCATCGTATACTAAGCTAGTCTTATCATTTTTATAAAATAAATAAATAAATAAATAGCTTAAATAACAAAGTTAAAGATCGTGAGTTGGTATTTCACATAACAGCATTATTTTAAAAAAAAGTATTTCACTCACTGCACAGTAAACGAGTCCCTTTAACATCTCCAAGAAAATTGAAGTCATTTCGTTCAATTTGAAAAAGATTATACCGTTTCAAAAGAGTCCGGACATTAATGCGAGTCGCTGTATGGGAATACTAGGTCGTGTGTCACGAACTCCTGTTACTTTCCCGCGGATACGTAAATTATTATTAAAATAGAAAACCTCCCAGGCCTGTGAATGATGATCTCCCTTTTGTCCCGACACTTCTTCCTTTTTTGTTTGCGAAGCCATTGTGGTGCTGTTACTGTGAAGCTTCTCTGGTTTTTTGTGAAAATATTCTAGGATATTGCGCTACACCGAGGTGAGGTTTTTCAGAGTTTTTGCTGAATGAGAACTATTGTACGGTATCAGAGATAGGTGATTATTAAAAGAGACTTTATTTAGTCCGTTTTGGATCTCGGGCGACGCGGGCTTTGCAATTGTTGTTCCAAAAGAAATCACTTTATGGTGAATGATTCTGGACGTTGCGCTGCTGACACTTTATTACACGAGAACGATGTAAAAATAGATTGTTGAGAATTTTATTGTAAAAGTTTGTTCAGATGAATGAAGAAGAGGCAATCGAACAAATGCGCAATTGAATAAAAATTTATTTAAGTAAGAAATCATATGGGGAATAATCGATTTTAATATAAGGTGTTACTTTCTTAGCCAATTTACCTGTTCCATGTTGCTTTTAACAGATAAATAAATTAAATAGATAAATTTATTAGATAAATAGCTAAATAGATAGAAACATTTATGACAAATAATATATTCGACTAGAACGTGTTCATTCGGATAGTTACCTTACTGTTAGATAAATATTTTTACGGAACAATTCCAATAATGATCAACGTTGTTTCAACAAAGAAATTTAGTTGAGAAATGGAATTTTTAGTTCAATTCAAATTTTGTCAATATCGTAAATATATTTTACGCTCCTCCAATTTATATTCGATACCTAAAAATATTTATACTCTTACTTATTTTATTATTTTTAAAAAATCTAAGGAAAAAGTAAATATAAAAAGTTACGAATGATCGCAATGTTTTCTTTTAACGTAACAATTCAATAAAACTTTATTAATCATTTGATTCATTTATGCTTTGAACTTTTTCATTTAGTAAGATAACAATTTTACATATCTATTTATGACAGTAAAACCATGATTTGTTATAGCAAATATTTTGCATCGATGTTGCTATTTTATAGCGTTCGATTTACATACGTGCGTCAATAAACCCGAATTTGTTGCTACCAGTAATGTATTATTTATTGTTAGCTATGATGAATTGTTCCGATAGCAACGTTTCGATGTGTTCGTACAAACTACGCGATGCTATCGCGTGTTTCCTCTGCTAGCACCGCCGACGTTTAAATGATTTTTATGCAGAAAGCTATCGAATTTTGCGTGAATCGCGTCGGCCAGGGTTTCAATTACCCGGAACACTGGACTCCATTAATATTTCACTCTCCGCATTTTATTCGACGATCATTCGCGGGAAAGAAAAAACGAGTTGCAAAATGCACGCGTGTACACCGTTGATTTTCGAATCGAGTTCGAATTGCGGCCTTACAGGTATATCAAATGAACATTTCAGCCTCGCGCAAACAACGGGCCGGGCAAATACACGCGCAATTGTTATCGCGCGTTATGCGATCGGGGGTGATGCTTGAATGATCTACCTCTCATTCAGTGGAACTAAATATCCGAGGAACAAATTAATATCGCGGATCTAATTGTAAATTGCAAACCATGCGGCCATGGTATTTTAAACGTGTTTAGATGTTTATGGAACGTCTGATAAGGTGATAAATAAATTTCGATTATTTATGATGTGTTTGTGTTACGTTTATGTTGTATTATGTTATTATATTATATATTTATATTGTATATTATGTATTTATATCATATATTATGTATTTATGTTATATATCATATATTCGTATTATATATTTATAGATTCAAATACTTTTTTTATACTTTCAAAGTGAGTTATATTTTTATTATTTATTTAATATAAAAATGCAATTGGAACGCACTATAATTCGGATACAGTTGTTCGAGTAGAAGCGAGATACATTTTTATGTTTCTCTTTTATGTACCCATTTTTGTCCCAACTGCGTATTTTCTGGTCCTCGTCGTCATTCATACTACGTGACGCTATCTTATGCGCATGTTTTTTGTCTACCCTTGTTCCGCTTTTATACTTGAACATTTACTATTCGGATACCCAGAACTGCGCGACATTCGAGTGATTATTTAAGTAGAAAACTATTTCTCATTTATGAATACAATCTTCGTTGTTACTTATTAATTACTACTTGCAACAATGCTTCGAATAAATAATTACACTGGAATTACTAATATTATTTGTAATAACATGTATTATCGTAATAATATTACTTATAATAATAATATATATTGTCATAATAATAATAGCTATAATAATATATATTGTTACCATAATATTACTTATATTAATGTATATCATCATAACAATATTACTTATAATAAGTAATAATTTAATTCGTAATTAATATAATAGAATTGATGTTTTGTACTTCTACTAGTAATGAATTACGAACCACATTGTAATTTAATTCAATGGCGACCTGAATTACGATTTACAAGGTATCTGAATTACAACATAATCGTATTACTCTGCAATTATAATACCATAAATGATTCAATTGCAAGTCCGCACAACTCTAAGCGTAGAATTCGGTTGAAATATTTTTCATTTATTTTTAATTTATGAATACAATCTTCGTTGTTACTTATTAATTACCACTTGTCACAACGCGTCGAATAAATAATAACTACACTGCAATTACTAATAGTAATGTTATTTATAATAATATATATCATCATAATAATATTATTACTAGTAATAATAATATTATTTATCAATTCCAACTCAATTCGTAATTAATGTAGCAGAATTACTTGATGCTTTGTACTTCTACTAGTATTGAATGACACTGTAATTTAATTGAATTGCGATCTGACTTACAATTTTCAAGGTAATTGAATTACAACGTAATCGAGTTACTCTGTGATTATAATACCATAAATGATCCAATCGATTCCAATCGAACGTAGAATTCGTTTGAAATCTTTATCCAGACGATCGATAATTTCCGTGCGACACGAATTAGCCGCTTAAAAAGAGTCACCCTATACACGTCCGACGATAATTGATTTCTAATGAACGTTCGGTTTAGTTAACGATTACATCACAGAACCGCTATCAATCGCCAGCAATGAACTTCGCTCGCAACCAGACGGAGACCACTCAACCGGTCCCGCCGCCCCCCCCCCACCTTAATTTTCTGTCTCCCTTCTCTCTTTTTTTGTTCGTTGCTTTTCCCCGATCTGCCGTTCTGTTTGCGCCAATTTATCGGCGATATATCGTCGGGACCAATCATCCAATTAAGTGCCCACACGCCTCTGCTCGCTCGCGTCTTCGTTGAAAAAAATAACTTGTTGATTGGCCACCTACGCGTACCGAACGCGCGGCCGGATACATTACCGATAATCCGGCGACGTATTATTGACGACGACGCGGATCGGCCGTGGTGTCTCGGCCCGGCCCCCCTCTCTCTCTCTCTCTCTCTCTCTCTCTTCTCGTGAATTATTGCCGCGGAGAAAAACAGAGCGTAATTGCGTTCTAATGCGTTCCCGTGGTGGATCGCGAAATTGCACGAAAATTGTGAGTCATTAAACGAGAGAAGAGAGAGAGGCCGTCCGCCCGTCCGTCCGTCCGTGTGTCTGCACGTCTGTACGAGCGAGAGACCCGGACGACGAAAAGTCGCCGGCGCAACAGATAATTCCGATATAATTCGTTCGGCGTCGTCGATTCGTTTCCTGAATTACACGCGGATTACCAAACCGTCCGAGAAAAACACCGTTCTACCGTGACAAACAGCTATCGGGTCAACGGAACGTTTCCCGGTGCCGTCGCCGTGACCAAGACGCCTATGAATAATGTAACGGGACCCCGGCTCCGTTGGATCCAGAACACAAATTGCGGAATTTCGAAAATTTCAAACGATCCCGTGTCCTGTAACGTCGACGTCGTGTCACTTAAAAGCATCGGGGTAAATTTGACTTTCTATGGATGATGAATGGTTTTTGACGATTATAAATGCTCGATTCTGTTTTCGACGTGTTTTTCTTGCTATTGCTGAGGTGGGCAAGCAGTAAGTTGATTAATGATTGGATATTAGAATTTGTTAGTTATTGTTAGTGAACTGTATTATTTGTCATTATGGATTGTATGAATTAATATATATTGTAGGTTGCAGCAATTGTTATAAACTCTGGATTATGTAAAATATAATAGATTATAGATTATATAAATTATTACAGAATGTAGGAATTACAATAGATTGTAGATATTATAATAAAATATGTAAATTATTATAAATTATACAAGACATTGTAAATTAGTTAGAAAAGTTACAATTAAATTCGTTAAAATAACTAGCAAGTTATAATAGTTAATTATTAATGAGATTACTTGTCTAATTATTGAAGCTAGTTATATCAACTAACGAATTAGTTATTAATATTGTATAACTGTCATATTAATAATATATAATATTATGTAGAATATTAATATATTAATATTAATAATATATTAATATTATATAAAATCATACTGATAATATATAATGTTACAACTAATATTATATGAAATCAAATTAATAATATATAATATTTATTAACGAATTGGCTTAACACTGCACTATAAAGAAAAGTTCTCTAAAAATTCGACATCATTTAAAGAGAATCGCAGAATTGCATTGCTATTATTCAATATTTTTGTTTCGATAATGGCAAAACCATAAATTCGAATAAAAGTATTATAGTAGCCAAAATTGTGGATTTTTATGGAGAATAAGAATTACAAGACAAAGAATCGAGTACAGTATTTGTTCATCTTTAAATAATTTTAACGCGTTGTAATTGTTACATCAACATGATGCTTCATTAAAAAGATCGCAGTCTAGCGATGATGATGTATTTTATAGGAGTCCTTTGTAGACGCTCTTCATGTAGATGATTTTAACGTGCTTTTGATATAGGATACACAGTAATTAACAGAAAGTGACAAAGAAGAACATTGCAGCTAGTAATTACTGCATCTGTTATTACGGCCAACGATTATGTTCACGCTGCAAAATTTTGGAGTGAATTACAGTTTTCGTGGAAAATTATTCTATGAAATTAGAATCGACCGAAAAATACGTTTTTATAATTAGGAAGAGCTTTGCAATAAAAAATGTGATTTTTTGACAGCTTATAAATATAATAATTTTGTATTGCAAGCAAATTGAAATATATCTTGAAATATATATGTTGATATGATTGAAATATGTAAGTTGATATAATTGAAATATATCAGTTGATATAAATAATGTTTTAAAAAAAATTTTTTTAACATTTGAAAAATATTTAAGTCAAGATACATACAAAAATAGATTTGTAGTATCTCCCATTTTATCCATTCTCTAACTACATATGTTCGGTTAAAATTTTACACAGATTAGTTTTTATTGGTCAGCTATCGAACGGTGTATGACTCATTGAAAAACTTCAAAGGACAGTTTTGACCATCTTAATCGGCTATGGCCTTTGAAATATATTCAAATAGCTTAAAAATCAGATCATAATATCAAAAGTATGTATTAAGTATTATTATCATTAGATTTTAATAGGAAAATTTATAGCAAAATAGTACTAATTACTTGTAGGGTGGCGTGTTCTTGCACATTTCTATATAAAAAATGTAGTGTTCTATTTAAGAAAAATAAATTAACCTCCAAATCTCCAAAACAACGCCAGCTATGAAAAAATAAGTGCATCGCATACTATGTCCATTTAAACCACGCAATTTTTGTATTGAAAAATTTGTTGTCCATATTTTGGAAGATACATGAGGTGCACAAATTGCATGAACCAGCCTTTTACATTAATATTACAATATTCCTTTCCAAACAAAAAAATAAAGATAAATATAATAATCGTTGCATTTGGAAATAAAAGTTCCACGCATTTGCTTTTTTTATATGGATGTTTAAGCAATGGAATCACTTACAATAATATATCTCCATTTCAAAAGTTGTGTTTTTTTAAATTGAACGATTTAATAGTCGTTTATTGATACTTGATGATGCGACAGCCTCGTTTTGCAAGATAATTCCATGGAATTGCGAGGTTCAAGATTATTGAAGATACAAGAGAGAAAATGATGGGTTCGATGCGACGTAATGGGAGCATTCAGTACTCATTAACGGCCCGACAGCGGAGCTGGGTCATCGATCAATTAATTTTATAACATTAGTGCCTCCGATATCCAAACTAATAGGCTTGATGATCGTTAGCGCTGTAAGTGTATGCATATACATAGTGAATTTCCAACACTGATTTTCACGAAAAGTAAGCCGCCAATAAATCAATTTTGTTTTATAATAAGTATACATGTATAAACTATGTGTGAATATACATATACGTTTAAGGACAAATTATTCTTTTATTTATTGCATAACTTTTATAATAATCAACTTTAACAATAACTTTATAAATTAGGAGTTTCTCAAAGATATTGCAGAGTTAAATTTGAGAATAATAAAAATATAAAAATTGTGTTTAAAGCTTTATTATATATAAAATTGTATTGTATATGTAAAGAACTTAAGTAAATGAAGTCATTGTTTGAAAATATATAGTTTCATCAAGAATGTCTCGAAATCTTCGATAAAAAAATTTCGAGAAAAAATCCTATCATATGTTAAAAATAAGAGTTATTGAAAAATTAATTTCTAATAAGTTACAAAACAATTACATCAATCACATTGGATATTGTATAGATAATATTGTCGATTAATGAAATACCTGTAATTGTAAAATTAATAATAGAATCTCCATTGCACTTCTGAGAATTTCATTTTCATTTCTGAAGTCAAGCTCATCTGAAAGTTACAGTTTATAGGTTGCCAAACTCTTGAAAACATAACTTACAATTCCATTACCATAAACATTGACAGATGAAAAATGCACATTGAACGAAAAAATATATTCTTCCACAATCATTGCATCCAATTTGTATTTTGCAAAAAGAAATGTTACTATCTGTTTTACACAATTGTTGCATTAGATTTTTATTCATTTTATAATTATCATTTATTTATATCATAATTATATTTATTATAATTATCCGCGGTCTAATTATGCCCCAATTAAAAGTAAGCCAGATGATTGCGAAAACCTTCGATCGACGCAATTATCGCATTCGGCGGATTCAATGAAATCGTCAGGCGAAGCGTGAATCGTGGAATCTCGAGCGACACCGTGCGCGCCGGTTTATCGAATGTTATTTCTTGGCGCGCGAGAAACGAGTTCGAATGAGTGTGTGACACCTCGCCGCGGTTAACCAAAACGGGCGCGCGCGGGCGGCCCGGGGGTTGTATTGATTAACGACGCAGTCTGTTTCTGTCTTGTTGGAAATTATCATTGCTCGAACGGCGGAGCAATCGACGCCAGGTTCGCGACGATTCCCACCTGATGCCCCGATACATATCCGTTTTTAGTTGGATTATGCTGACCGCATTACGGCCGTTTGCCCCGGTAATCCGGTGCGCCCTTTGCTAACGCTGATTGGGAATTTGCGAGCGTTCGAATCGATAATAATTGATTCGAGATTACCAAACTGGTCGCGTTTCACCGGCTGCCGGGTTTCGTGATTGGGGAACAGATGCGCTCTACGATCGAGCCTCCCGAGGGGGGAGGGGAAAAAAACAAAAATGCTCGTCATTTCTTTTCCTTTTTTTTTTACACCCCTGCCCTGAAACGATCGTAGAGCTATTTGGAACGCTTTAATCGGTGCAGCCAACTTACCTTTTTTTTTATCCGCGGAAGTTCTTTGTCCAACGGATTCGACGATTGACGAGTCGCCGATCTGAAACACACCGAGAGAAACTTCGTTACTAACAAATATAAATTCGACGTGATTGGTAAATGTTTTAAACAAATACATATTAGGGTGTCCCATAAGTTCCTTGCATTTTTTATGCGACATCAATAGAAGATATTTTTTGTTTAAAGTTGATTTGTTGTGTTATGCACATTATATCGTGGATATTCATCGAGCATATTTTTGAGGTTATACATAGCATGGCGCGGAGAAAACTTACGGGGCACCCTAATATTTTGATTAGTATACGTGGATGGTTTGTTCGGATGATAATTAAATGTTCCAGTAGTGGTAATTATTAAATGTCTATATAAAATAACAGAAAATAAGTTTATAAATTATAAATTTATAATGGAACTTAAGCTGATGGATTATAAATTGAGTTTAAGCTTATAAATTACAAACTTATAATAAAAATAAAGTTTGCATATAGATTTATAAATATAGAAATGTAATATTTATAAACAAGGTTATAGTTAGATGAAATTGATAAATTTTACAAAACTAATTATTTAATAAAATGATTTTATTGAGAAGAACGTTTGTACCAATTAATAAACATACTTATTCTACAAGAACTATAGTAAAGAATATTACAAACTTATCCAAATTAACATAAAAAATTGCCATCAATAGGATGAATAATTTGAAAATGGCTAGAATAATTTTCTTGCGACCGTATAATTATTGATTTCATCTAAATATTACATTAGTCATATTAATAGCATTTATTCAAAATAATTTAGTATAGTAATATATAATTTAAATTATTAATTATACAATTAGAAGGATATTATTTTTCTGCGAATTGATAGTAATTTTTCATGTTAATTTGAATGAGTTTGTAATATGCGCTTCATTATTATAGTTCTTGTAGAATGAGTACAATTAATCATATTAACAATTGTATAGAATTGCTTAATATAGCTTAATATTACATAATACATAATTGCTCGTATTCACACATTATCAAATAATATCTAAACTGTCATAGATCGACTTGAGAACCCGGATCGAATAGAATTTGGAAATGATCCGTCCGCTTTACAGAGTCCCGAAACATCGAAACATTTCGTCCCGTCATATCTTCCCCTTTCATCGCGTCGACCGTCAGCGCAAATGGACAATTTTTCACGACATTCAATTAAATCGGCTCGCCTCGTCCGCGCGTATTATACTGTACCGTCAAAGAGAACTCTATAATTTGAAACTGCGAAAATGCCATTGGGAACAAAATGATGGGAAATGTAAATAAATGTTGCGCTGTATCTGACCCCGGGATTCCATTAAATCGATGCCGGAACTTTATCGCGGACCTCGGGTCTCTCTATTGTGTTCACGTGTCTGACCATTATTGGATATTTCCACTTGAATTAATGTTTATAAACAGTGCCGGTGATCCGGTACTATTTATTTTCCAGAACAAATTGGTATCAATTTATAGTCGATACTGAGCCGGTTGGCACATTGACAAGACCGTGCCTTCGGCAGTATATATGTATACATATATACTATGATACTTATTGCTAGCCTGCTGGAATGTATTCGATGAAAAATGCGAACACGATCGTTCTACGAATTGTTTAAATATATCTTAAGAATAGAAAATGGTATATTATACAAGCTGTACCACGAAACGTGATCAGCTCTGGGAAAAAGGGTTGGTATAAGCTAATTTACAATATTTTAGTAAAAATATAATAAATTGATCAATTTTCTGCATCCATTATTACAAGTAAAACGACTATTATTCCATTGTGCGAAAATTGTATACAAACTTAAAGATTGTTTTAGCAATAATTTGTACGCCTTTATATCGGTATTCTGTTTCATCAGTCTTTCATACATAAAAGTTTAATTATATTTAGTTTTAGTTTCCTTATTATAGTTTTATTTGTGCCTGTCACTACTGAGAATACTTTGATGAATTATTTTAGATCCATAATATTTGTACAAACTATATAGTTGTGTATTTATTATTGATGCTTTAGAATAAATTGCAGTGAATGTAAAAGTTGAGAAATTAGAAAATTATAATTACTAGGGTAGTGAAACCAGTTATAATCAACTTTATAATTATCGAATAAGCCATATTAAATCTCTTTATTCCTTTATTCAATTTACTTCTTAAGAAAACAACTTAACATGTCTTATTTTATAAACATAAAGTTAATTATTACCAAAAAAGCGTTGATCACCCCACAGTAACCAGCTTTATTAACCTATAATGAATATAAATATTTAAAATTTCTGTCAATAAAGTTGAATCTACCAAATTTTCCGCCATCAGTAGCAACCATAAGTTCGCCGAAATAAAAATTCTCCAAAGTTAATTGCAAAAAATATAAATCACGTATTTAACCGTTTCATTATTATTTTAATTACATAAGGTCCATAGTGCAGTCATAACTTTTGCAAACATAATAATGCCATACGATCATGAAGCAAAACAAAATCATTTCGTTTTAATAAAGCATCGTCGCAGTTATTTTCCAGCGATCATGCGCTAAATGTTCGATTTAAAATTGTAATATTCGTGCTACGTTTCTGCTTCATTGTCGAGCGGCAATTAAAACCGTTGCTTACATTTCATTTATAGATATCCACGGTCTCTTCGCGTACAAAAAAAAAACTTACTGATACGTGTATGATTACAAATTGGATTTAATAACATCCCACGCGTGGCACATGCACCGTTATTTAAATTGTATTGCATTAAGGTGAAGTCGTGCCCAGTAATTTGAGCGGTAATTACCAAACAACGCGTGCGTCTACATGCGTCGATGTTAATTAACAATTAAATTTAATGACAATATTCGTTAAAATTAATTACCATTATTAATGGCGGGAACGGGATAAATTGACATCTAAGAAATTGTGAGACAAACGCGGTAATATTTAAAAAAGATTATAACATTAGACTTTGTTATAATTAAATTTAACATTAACAATTCTAAGAAGTCTTTTATAATTCGGAAGTTTCGAACATTTCAAAGCGCGATTGTTGATGAAATTCTGCCCTTTATTATACAATAGTAATAATGTCTTAAAATCGAACTATTCATTTATTATAATTTCTTGGCTTTTGAATTCAATATGTTGTTTAAAATATAGCCGAGATTATAGTAAAGCCTTTCTAGTATTCATTAACTACCAGCGGATTGCTGATATTGTTAATTTACAAAACAGAGAACTGGATATATAATATATTTTTTACTAGGGATTTATACATTTTTATTACTATTCACAGTATTATTTATTCACAGTCTATTTAAATTTCCTTTAATCTAGTATTGCGAAATTATAATGCATCTGTAAACATGATTGATGCCACAGTTATATACCGTATACTATTATGGATAAAATATTTATATGTAATAACTTCTCAGTCCAGGATATCGATTAAAATATCCCAGCTAATTCAACGAAATTGTCCTCTTTATTGTTCATCGCTAAACTGCACGTGTTTATCCGAAATCCTTCGTAAATCTAATAAAAAAAAAAAATACGTGGTCGCAATTTTATCCTCTGCATTAAGAGTTCATTCGCATTCACGGGAAATGCTATAGGTATACAAACATCCGCAGTGCATTTATCATCCCCTTTATCTCGCAGAACTTTAAATCCCCGCTCGAAAGTCCGCAACGTTTGAAAACACGATTGGTACTACAATTATACACCACATTATAGTATCAATTAATTCCCCGTATTTTATTTATTTCGCGATTCAACGGGTAGCTTGAAATATTCCTGATGTTTCGACGAAAATATTCATTATTCGTTATTAGATAGCCAATGTTTATTCATGTTTAGAATTTCGTTAGTTAATTTCTACTAAAGAAAAATGTCCCAACTTAACATTCTTAGGTTAGGAAATTTTTTATTCATTATTGAGAAATGTCCATTATTCGTTATTAGACAGCCAATGTTTATTCATGTTTAGAATTTTGTTAGTTTTTTTCATTTCTACCAAAGAAAAATCTTGTAACTTAAAATTTTTAGGTTAGGAAATTTTTATTCATTACTGAGCTCAATATGTGTCACCAAATGGACAGTTTCGTTTATTCATTTTGAGATAATAAATATCCTTTGCTATAGATATTATTTCTTTTGTTTGAGGCATTTTTATTTATACAGTACTGTGAAATAGTAAATTTAGGTAGCTACAAAACTAAAATATGTCTATTATTTCTTCAAAATATATTTTTCATATTTATAATAAAATATTGTTAGGACAAAAATGTTTCAAATTCTGGGGATATTTTTGGACTTACCCTTGATGTTTATATGATATTTTGAAAAATAGATGGTTGTCTTTTATCAGCCTCAATTAATAAGAAAAATTATTTAGGAAACTAAGTACAGTGCTAAATAGTGTAGACTACAACATAAACAATTTCTTTCATTAAATCTTCTTTCCCAGAAATTAAACAAATCTGATGAAAAAGATCTACCGCGAGTTATAAAATTATTGGCATATCTTTTACAATGCAATAAATTTTTCAAAATTGTACCAAACAATTCGAGTTTTTTTTAGATAATAGAGAGACTAGTATACTAGATAGTTTGTTACAATTCAGACAGTGAAAATTTTAATACAAATTAAAGCGAATCCTGAAAGTTAATATTTATCATGGAGGGTGGCATTAAAATTCTTTCGCGACCGAAACATTCTAGTCAAAGTTCAAATATATTGCAATAAACATGAATTTTCAAAATTGATCAGGAATTAGTGTTACCCATATTTGACTGGCGCAGCGCATAACATGTTAATTAATAATTTTCTAAAGTACGGTATTTTTTAAAGTAGGGTATTATTATACCCTAAAGTACGGTATAATAATAACGTAAAATATGCATATTTATGCCGAGACATTCACCATCCCCAAAGATGGTTCAAGTACCGTCGCAACGAATTTCGAAATTTAGGTTAGCATTACCAGCGTGCCGGAAGTCCCTGGTGGCCGTAGTTGCGCAAGCAGGTCGCACTACGCGCGGCCTAAAATCGAAGAATCAATTGATCACCCCGGAGAACACGGTATCCCGTGTGCTCATGAAAACACAATGCGGCCGAGCACTTCGGCCGGCTTATGTTTATTTCATTCGATCGGCGCTCGATTAACGACATGGGATCGGTCCCCCAAATCGTCTCAATCAGAAATACCACCTCGTTTCACAGCAATTACCGTCTCAATGATTAGTGCAAATCAATGCGCCACGACGCTTTGTCACCGTTCCCCGCGCGAACATTCTCGCGCCGTTCTTGATTCGTATTCGAATGAATAATTCCTGAATGTGGGATCCACCGTCGCGTTCCTACGGTTCTCCTTTTCATTCCGTCGATCACTGTTTACCCAGTGTACACGCCTGTTTGCGTCTTTGTGTACCAACTTGGCAGGCGTTGTCGCCACCCTCCTCCTCCTCCCTCCCCCTCCTGGAGAGTTCGATAAAGTCCCGTTAATTGGAGCTTTCGGCTACCGTTGTAGGCCAAGTATCTTGAACGAGATTTAAGTCCTTCCCGCGCGCCGCCGAAGACGCCATTTCGTAGCCATCCGTCGCCCCCTCCCCCCCGCCACCACCGGGCCCGTCGCTGCCCGACCAGCCGAGTCGAAAACTTATTTAAACACGAGCATCCTCGGCGTTGCTCAGAACTCTGCCAAGTACTACAACTGTTCCCCGTCCGACGAATTTTACTTCGCTTTATTTAACGATGCGACGAGACCCCTCGCGATCCGCGTTAGTCGACTGGCCCACTACGACTTTCGCTTAACCCTTTGCGGACGACGATATTTTCAGTCAGCTACGGTAGCAAATTATTTTAATCTATATCCAATACAAATATAATTTCTATAATTTATATACAGTTCTCTTGATTTCTATACAATAAAAATATAATTTATATAATCTATACACAATTATAGACAATTTAATAATAATCCATATACAATGCCGTGGCGACCGAGAGTCGCCTCTCGTCCGCAAAGGGTTAACACCGTTTCCAGCGAGCGGTGTTGTGACTCGTATAACAGTTACACCTTTAACAATTTTTAAATCTAAGCTTTGCTGATATTTATTAAAAATAATTTTGGAACGTGTTACAACTATTTTAATGGCGCCGTAGAGTCGCCACTCGAGTGCAAAGTGTTAAAAGACACTTTTCAGAATTTAACTTCAAATTATTCTATGAGTTTAATTGTTTTTTCAGAACTAATTTTTTTACTTTTTCGAGAATAGTTGTTGAATTAATTTAGTGATATTTTTCTGTGGTTCGAACTGGATCTAAAAATGTGTATGGAATATTTATTTTTATTGTGAGGTGTAAAGACACCTTAAGGTTTTTATAGTGTCTAATTTCAAACAATTTTATAAATATTAACACTATTTTGTAAAGACACCTTAAGGATTTCATACTGTCTAAATATAAACGATTTTATATACAAATATTAACACTATTTTGCAGTATAATATCTTTTCTTGAACATAGTAGGCTAATTGTGTCAATTATTCTGGCCCACCCCCGGTTACTATGTTTCTGCAATAACTTTACTTGTATATAGAAACATTATTGAAGTTAAGAGACTGAATCTGTTAAATAAAATTTCATCTGTAATTTTCATAGCTTTGGAAATCTCCTTATAGTTTTTAAACTGTTAACTTCTTAAAAAACGCTTGCGAAATAAAAATGAAAAGAATTGAAAATTTGGTGGTTGTGAAAAAATATTCAAGAAATTAAGTTTAGTTTTAAACAAATTTTTCCGTTTGCAAGATCAGTGTTATGTTCGGATGGTAAAAATCAATTATTGTAGAATTATTAATAATATAGAAACGGAATTGATCGTTAAAAAATTGTAAAACCCATAGACATAGCAATGTTCAATATAATAATATTGAAAAGAGAAACATTTTTGGTAATGTAGTAAATTAATAATAATTGAAAAAGGAAAATTGCATTTGTTGTAACAAAATAAAAACGGACCATGTTGGAAGAAGATTCCAGCAGCTAGATTGCAAAGGAGTCGCAAACAAATAAGACGATCGGTAAAAACCGTAAGAAAATCAATGCCCCGTGATTCATCATTGTACAGTCGGTTCCCTTCCATTGTTCTTTTGAATTCTGACGCGGAATTTCTTTCGAGCGTTCTTCAAGTTCTCCGCGGAAGAAATGAACACGGGTTTCTTAGGAAAGGCCGCTGCGAGCACCGGGTCCCTGTCCGAAACATAAATCTCTGTCCAATTTGCTGATCAATTATGCCCTGTACCGTTTTATCCGCGGAACTTCTTACCTAAAATACCCCCCGGGTCCGAGGGCAGTTTTTGCGATAAATACTCGTTAAGAACGGGGGTGGAATTTATAGCCGCTCGACGTAATGTATTTTTAATAGATTGGACGCTTATTTAAAAAATTGCGCGCTAGCTACCGGTAGCAAGTAATGCATCATCACTGGGTTAACGATGCATGGTGAAATTGATTTAAACCCTTCGGATCCGCACAGTCCAATATGGATGTTAAATGATGTGTCACGCGCCGCGCAGGAAACATTAATAACATTTAGCCGATAAAATATCCACCTCGTACTGTTAATAACAATCCGCCGTTGAAATTTCGTGATTTTCGCGGACGATCGGTATAAATCTTGACGGAACAATGGAAATCCAGGCGAATGTTCGGATAAAGTAGCGATTACGATTCCTTTGTTCGAAATTTCATACGAAACCTGACAATGCGACGTTCCGTTTAACGACTACTTATTATATTGTGAATTCTCGTTCATTTGTGGCTAGGGAGGATTTTCAAAATGCAAGATAGTTTATCAGATAAGTTTTTAGTTCAAAAGTTAAGCATTTTTATTTTTATTTTATGATGAGTCATTCTTTAGTGGACTTATTAATTTAGCTGAGTTATTAATTATAACATTTATTCATCGTTAATTTATCTTAAATATTCATAATTTCAAAGTGAAAATAGAAGATTACTGTACAATTGTTTTTTTTATTTTTTTCGTATTTATAAAATGGCAGAAATAATAATGGATTCTTCTCATTCTTATAATATAACAGCATGTTTTGATTCGATAAAATGCATTTAATGGAACATTTTATTTTATTATTAATTTAATTTGATCATTTAATTTAATTTTATTTATTAAAGTTACTATATCAGTATTAAACAAATATTGAAATTATATACGAAGTAAATATAGGCACACTTAATATTTTTGTCTGTATTTGCTAAAATTATTGACAATTGTTCAGCAAGCTAGTTTCTCAAAGTTAAAATAATTTTATCAATTTTTATAAAGGCTATACCGTAATAAAATGTGTGCCAATACTTTTTCTACCCATTGTTAAATGCCTTTCTATTGTTCCTACCGTAACAGTAATTTATTTGATTTAATTATCGAAGTGGGAGTAATCATTTGACGTAATTAAATACTCCGAATTAAAATAGACAGAGCCACCGTCTTACACAGGGGTGAACAAACGTGTCAATACTTTCTCTGCCCACCGTAGGTCTTCCTCTACCTTATCAGTACTTCTATTCGACTCTTCCCCGCACAGAATTCGCGGTCCTCTTATTAGCGAAGATTGGCGTTTGCTCGGAGCACACACACACACACGTGCACAGAAGGCATTCGTCGATCCCAACCACGCCTAATCGTCCGTCAATGGTACTATTGCTCGACGACCTTTTTTTTTCCCGACGGGCACGAAGCGAGACGAGCGCAAGATCGTGGGCAGTGTCCCAGGATCGTCGCGATCCACGGTGCTGCCCGGCGAATATAAAAGGGGCGTATCGGTGCGTAACTGACCAGCAGTGTGTCAAGAGCGTATGTCCGGTCTCGTTGGTCTAGAGGAGTCGATCTCGCGTAACGGGTCACATTCGATATCGTCGGCTAGCCGATCCCACTTCGTCGGCCTATAAAAAGATGTCTCAGAAAGGCACGGACGGCAGTGCCGCCTGCGAAAACGACATGTCCACGTCGAAAAGCAGCTCGTTGCTCAGGCTGAACCAGGAGGGTCGCCGCGGATCAGCCGACTGGCAGGACCAGGACACCGATTCCGAGATCAGCGAGACCGATTTTCTCACCAAGGGCGCGTTCCTCTTGACGCCCAGCCATGAGTTGAGCATCGAGAAGGCCGCCACCATTTGCGAGAAGATGAACTTCCGGTGAGTGTTCTCTATCCAGGGATTGAAACGCTTACGAATGGAACCGTTCCGATCGGTTCTGACACGGCAACGTGTCAAAGAGATGATGATTCACTTCTACGGTATTTTAGTTAAATTTGTTCATTTTTAAAATGATGTTTCTCTGGGCTTATATTAGATGTCCGGGGATGTTTGCAAAATTATCGCATATCGCGCGTGGTAAAAAGATAGAATATATAAATAATTAAGATAACGTAATATAGATAATTAAAAGATTCTGCAATAAAATGGTAGCATTGACACAATTAATAAATATAATACTGTACAAATAGAAATAAATGTAAATAGAATATAAATACTAAAACTAGAAAGGTTGTCAGAGAGACTGTTTTCTCATTTTTTCTATCACAATTGAATTAATTATAAAATCGTTTTTATGAGACATTTTTAGGTAAACTTCTTTATTTAAGCTAAGTTTAAATAAATCCCATTTTTCTATTATTTTAAAATAATATACATTAGTCATATTCACGGCTTGATTGTTCTAATATTAACCCACTATTGTCACATTTCCTATGCGAATGATAATAACAATTTTCAAACAACCATTTCTTGGAAAATAACAATACTATTAAAGCCGAACTATTTGAGAATATAATTTAAATATTCTAGAACATGTGTGTCACTTTGATCCAGTGTTACAATGGAGTAAATTTTAAGATAACATTTAAAAAATATGCGTTTTTATAGCATTTTTTACGGTGTATACAAATATGTAGAAATGAATTTGGTAAACATGTTTTTGATTTGCGAAAAAGAAATTTGTTTCTTTGACAAAAAAATCACCAAAACGTAAAATGTAGAATATACACTGTAAACAAAGTTTCAGCTGACACGTTTTATTTTTATGAAATTTATCACGTTTTTGATATTTACTTTTCTTTTTATACGCTAAAAATAAATTTACAAAATTCATTTCTTCTGTTTGTATCCATCGTAAAAATTGCTATAAAAACACATTTTTTAAATATGTTTAACTATTTAAAAAAAGGGTATATCTATAAATTATTATTATTCATTATACATATAATACAAATTTTATGTATTTAATATGATATGATGCACAATATGTAAAAATATAGACAGGAAATTATTAATCGAATATTTATTGAATTTTGTAACATTTAAAATCATGAAAGTCTTATCTTACAAACATTTTCCATGGGAGTAGTAGATTTTTTTTAAAAACAGTATAATCCTAGTTCTCTTTCTTTATCATATTCTTGTAGTTTGATTAAATTAGTTGCATTTTATAAAAAAATCTTACAGTATTTTATTTATTTACGAAATTAGTAAGTAGTAATTTTAATAGCAGAAAGAACTTTACAGATATTATTATAAACCATAACCATTAATATCATCAACAATCTACCGAATATTTAAAAATCATTTGTTTGACCTAATTTTAGTAAAAGTATAATTTTATTGTAGACAGACACATATCTTGCAATGCAAACTGCGTAGATACTATATAAATGCAATATCGCTACTATATATGGCAATACATACTATTACTACTCAGCGATTCTAATATTAATGGAAATGAATCATACCATCATGAATTTATATTGCAAGTAGAAATAGCGAGCATTGGTCAGACATATTAGTAACTGCACCTGGGAACGCAATTCCACGATTAAATAATATTTCATACACTTTCTCCTTATAGCGGCTAGTATCGAATCATTTTTTGTTATGGTGTATTATTAATAGGATGTGCAATCTACAAAGTAACCCTTGAACAATTAATAAAAAGCGACATATTTTCACAGTCGCCGTTCCTTTAGAAATTCTTGATATAATGCTTGGTACTGATAGAAAACTAGAAAAAAATACAAAAGATGAAGCTAAAAAGTCCATCACAATAATTGTATAGGAAAAACAATTACAGTAGTTTCTTCATATTTCAATAAATTGTAGATAATTATAAAAAAATGACTTATATGATTTCAGTGACTCGGCTAAGACTTATCTAGATATAATCAATTAATAACTTATCTATAATAATTCTAATGAATTATTGTTAGTTGAATAACATCCGGATAACAATTATTCATTATTCCTAATTAATTATTTTATCTGTTCGAATAATTCTTTATTTTTTATTCGAATACATTATTCTAACAATTCTTCATTTTCATTTATTTATTATTTTCACAATAAATTATTCATTCATCAATCGTAAGAAAAATAAATCTTAAAAATTACCGCAGAAGAGATTAGTCAATGAACTATGAAGAATACAATATTTTATTATTTATATTCAACTCTATTATTTTCCGAATTAATTCACGTAAAAATAAATTCTTATTCGAACACCAAATAACTTCTTATCCAAACAAATTTTCATTCCAACTAAAATGTTATTCGGATAAATTGTTATCCAGCTGAATTTTTATTCAATGGGACATTTATACGAAAACGTCGAATAAAATTTTATCCGTTAATCCTTATCTCTTACCCGGCGGTCCGAATAATATCTCGCCCGACCCTGGACTCAGCGCGCGCATTAAATACGAAATAAATTTCTCGTGGTATATATAGTACTACCAAAAACAAGTACAAATGTTATCGCATGTGACGGGGGGTGGGGGGTGGTATCCGGTAAATACAGGAATTCGAGTGTTCGATTGTTGGCGTCTAGAATAAAACTCGCAAAGTGTTTCGTGGTGTGGCGCGGGCACCAAAGCCCCGCGCGGGCGATAATTGAAACGAATTAGCCGGCCCGCAAACGACAATATTGAAACAAATGTGCCGATCGCAGCCGTTAATCATCGCAGCCTAATTACGTGGAAGTACACTTACAGGCTGCATTACAGTGCACACCGGTCAATTTGCCATCAATTTCCACAAAACTGTCCGACGATTTCCGAAAAGTTTATTATTGATCGCGGGAACTATAGTTATAGTTCATTGACTCGTTGATGATCAAAAATTTCATAGGATTAATGGTTAATAATAATAAAAAGGAATGATCACTTTCGCAAGATTTGTAATAAAAATTATATAAATAATATAAAATAAAATTATATAGTAATGCGAAAAATTATATTGTGATATAAAATAATAATGATATTGATAAATTATGTAATAATGATAAAATTATATAATAATAGAAAATATCGTTAATAATAAAAAGAAATCATCACTTTCATACAAAATTTGATTCAATAATAAATAAAGATATTTTGCACGAAATACAAGAATCAGGAGTTAGTTAAAAATTAATTAATCCTTTCGATAGTATTAATGAATTGAAAACAACGCAAAAATATTCTCAAATTCTTCAGAAAAGATACAATATTTGTATTTTCTATTATCTTTAATATCTCGTTTCGTTTAAATACCACTAAAAATTTAAGAGTTATTTTGAGTTTATAACAAAATCTGGCAGCAAGAACAATTGAGATTAAATTTAAATTTTGAACCTAACCTCGAATGTTATTTTTGAGTGTATGGTTGAAGAACATGGTATCATTATGTAAGCAAAATCAGTGAATTGTACAATATAGTCAAGTCAGTTATATTGTTAGAATGTTCGTAACATAACCTAAAAGTAAAACGTTCTTTCTGAAATTTCCTAAATCACAATTCAGAATTGACCAAAGACACACTAACTTATATTAGCAACAGTTTAATTACGCAGTTAATAATTACGCGAAACACCCAGTATTTTCACGAAACGCAGTGTCCCAACCGTCGATTGGAAACAGAAACGTTCTCCTCCCCCGGCTAAATACTAATTCCCCATTTATCAGTCAACCAGCCAATAAAAGCCGGACATTACAAACGACGAATTCGCTCGGCCGCCTCGATTAATAGGTTAAACTCCGGCGGATCACAACAATTAAGATAAGCCATGTCTTCATTTCGGAATGAAATTACCCCGGGAAAAGTCGAAGCGCGATAATTGCTCGATAGAGGAGCTCGGCAAACAAGATAAAATCCACCGACCGACGGAGTGGGAGGGACCGGCACCCGGGAATAGGAAGTTCGGCGAGCAGACGAGTGGCGAGGTGAACGGGGGATAGAGATCGGGGGAAAAAGAGAGAAACGGAGGGAAAACGAGGGAAAACCGGGGGAAACGAGAGAGAGAGAGAGAGAGAAAGGTGCGGAGATAAAACATCGGTTTCGCTTTGCATTACAGTGGCGCGTTCTCCTTGACGAAGACGGCGACCGGTATACTCTTCAAGTTCAGCAACATCGACGATTTTCAGGCGGTCTACAAAAAGGGCTTCCACAAAGTCACCGGGGCACGCTTCTACAAGAAGGTACTTATCTTTCGGTACACAAAGGACCCCTACCACTTCAAACGGCTCCTAAATACGACGTTTCGTATTCATGAACGCGCAGGTCGCCATACCGTGCAGACCCGCAAAGACATTCACGGTGTACGTACTGGACGTACCCGAGGAATTGCCCGAAGAGGATATCAGGCATGCCCTCTACAAGTACCGGTCCATAGTCGAAGTTGCGCGGCTGCCCCTCAACACCGGCACAGTTCGTGAGTATTCCACGCGTAATCGCGATACGGTTCGCCTAAAGAGGCGGGCCGCCCTCCCAGCCACCCCCACGACCGCCGAAGAATTCTTCCTTTTTCCTTTTTCCTGACACCCGGGTGCTCACCTGTGCTGATCACAACCTGATCCTTATCTTTACACCCGTGGCGGACGTCGACCGTCTGCTTGCATAGGGTGAGCAAATAACTATTGGAGGGTTTGCTCTGGGGATCGGAGGAGATATGGCGACTTCTTGACTGGGTGTAGCTGAAACACGGACTGGGGGACTGTTTTGAAATGTATTTTGCGTTGGAGACTTTTATGGGGATGGGTTGGGAATATCTTGTATTGAGCAGGATGGTTTTGTGTCAAGGTTATGTATTATTATTTGTGGTTTAAATAGAATTTGTGATAGGCAAGTGTGAATTTAATTGTGTTGTGATTGGGTGGATGGGTAATTTTTTAATCTAGGTGAGATATGAGGTTTTGGTTTTTTTGTTAATAATTTTGCGTTGTGAATTCGAAGGAGAATTGGTAATGTATATCTTCTTAAAGAAAAATAGTTTTAACTTAAATAAGATTTATGACAAGTGGTAATATGAATTTTACCGTGACAGTTTATAATATGCTTTTTCGTTACTCTATTTTAAACAAATTTTTTAGTCTATTCTTATTATAATTGGCAATATAAAAATAATTTTCAACGAAGCTCTGCATTTCATTTTAGAAATAGAACACGTAAAAAATGCTATAATTCTTTTTCAATTTCTACCTCTTATAAACATTTTGAAATTATTTTTCTTTAAGAAGATATTCTTTATCTATTCTCATTTGAGTTCATAATGCAAGAATATTATTTAAAAAACTTTGGTAAAGTTCTAGGAAGAAATTGTCTGAAAATTAGAACTTTTAAAGGGGAAGAAGAAATGAGAAATGAATCTGTTATTTATGAAAAATAGTAAAAAGGTAGTATTTTTTTAAATATAATAAAAATTGATACAATGTTGTTCGATACTGAAGTGGTTAAAGAAGTTGTCCTTATTGAAAAGGTGCTAATATGCTCTTCGTTATTAAATGACTGACCTGTATAAAATAGCAAAAATGAGTCAACAATTTTAAAATGTTATAACTCCTTTAAAACTGGTCGAAATTACTTAAATTTTGCTATAAATGTTAGAGGAATTCATTGCACAATGTTTATGGATCATTGCAGAATGATTAAAATATTTTTATCTTTATTTTGTTAACATTTATAATTGAAAATTATTCAGAAGCAAAAAAATTAAAGATTTGTATATAAAGACTTGTTAAAAATCCTATATTTTTGAGTGAAATTTTAGAAAATTATATAAAACAAATCACGTTGCTTTCATATAGATCATATAATTTCTATGACATCGTCAACAAATGCCGGTAATTTTGTGAACGGCGACGCAAAGAATCACTTTACGGATATGTGTTAAAGGGCCAATTTCGATCGCGCGAAAGGATCGAAGGGCAAAAGGTGGGTGACAAATCGGAAGCAAGAACCGCGCTGCAGGATGAAATCATGAATTCTCCCGACTAATTCACCGAATTGCCACGGAGTCGCCAACGCGACAGTCACGATCGAACGCGAACCCCCCACCCCGCCCCGTTTTTCTCCCTCATTTGCCTAACTGCGCCCGGCGGGTGACCAGTCTATGTCTGCTTTGTGAATTAGTGAAAGCGATCAACGACAAGCTGAAAAGCGACGCTCACAACCAAAACGAGCCGGCGACGATTTACACGGGGCCACCCGTTATAAGGGTCACCCTGGCCAGCGTGGAGGAGACCTCGATGCTGCTGAGCCGCGGTCTGGATTTTTATGGGGCCACATATTTCCCCACCGAAACGCCCCATCCAGCTGCTCAACCCCTTGCCAAATACAAAAACAACAGGTGGGAAATGAATGGTGTTCACATATGCTTGCGAAACGCTCTCGCCCCCCCTCGCCCCTCCTCCCTATCCGCGCGCGCGCGTGTCCCGTCGCGCGCGCATCAAAATCAATTTCAATTTATCAGGGGCCTGCAAGCACGATTTCATTTCATCCCCCCCCCCTCCCACCGCCCGCGCGCTTCGCTGCCGATGCTCGATGGCTAACTCACTTTCTACCGCGTCCGTATTCTTTTTTTAGCCAGTTTTCGATGCACGCCTACTCACGATTATTGTACCGTACAATTTTATTTCAGATATTTACTTCTCGCAATTGTTTAGGAAATTAGTCGACGAACTAACGAGCATTTTTAATGCCGCTACTGATTAAATCTATGAAATTATATTTATAGTCATTGAGACAGGCTTGTATTGACTCTGAAGTTTTTTACAAATTTTTCGAAACCCGATTATTATCAATTATTTATTTATATACTAAATATTCGATTATATTGAATAGTAACATATACTTATACTTATATAAATATATTTCATATTATAGCAGAAGTAACATAGATTTTATAAATGAAATTTAAATTTTCTTCTATGTCAAATATGTTTACCACGTTTTTTAGTTACTTCTGTTAATTTCATTACTTCTTGGACTAATCTCAGCGCCTGTTTTAATTAGCTTTTTCTATTTATTTTTGCTCTTATTTAATTCCACACACTTTGCAGTGCATTTCTCGGTAAACTAATTGCATAAACGACAAACATTTATTGCTGAATATATATCTCAATGTCATGAAACTCGCAACAATGTTTTTACTCACTAAAAAATTTTAATTTGTACTGTAAATAAGCAGGTGTCCGATTATTTTGAAGGGTGGTGGGTATATATTTCTAATGCATAGATTACGGCTCTTTAAACAAAGTAAAAATTATTTCAGCCAACCGCAAGAAATATAAATTATATAAAAATATTTTTCAACAATCGTAACGAGTTGAAAACAATATAACAATATTCTTAGATTCATCCAGTGTCTCTTCGTCTTCGTATTTGTTCTATTCATGTCATAAGTGCACAAAATCCGCAGCCTAATAACGAGATAATTCGCGTTTGTACCAAACCGAAGCAGAACGATCCCTTAATTTTTCTTTGAATCGCGATCGAAACAAAAACCTTTCGTCAACACCTCGCCCCTATCGCAATCCACAAAACATCCTGTATAATCGGGACATTAGCCACGGCCGGATGCGTTCTTTCAACCGGTCCACGCGGAATCGATGTTCCGGCACAATGGAATTCTTACGAACCGGCGCGGGCGCGGCGCACGCGGTAATTACTGTATACCAGTCCCGAAACAAAGAAACGTTCGCGGGTGTCCGCGCGGCCGGCAATTTCGTATGCGACAACCCGGTATTAATTGCTTCAGATTAAACTGTCTACGTTACAATTGTCCCGCGAAACGCACCGCCGTGCGCCGCAACCCGTTCCATTCCGGCGCAGCGGACCGTCGCGTTTAATATCTGGTTTTCTATTACGCGAAAAGACGACAATGTCCGGCGGTGGCCCATTAGCAGTCCGATCGGCGGTCGATCGCGCCCATCGAAGATTATTAACCCTTTGCGGATGACCAATTTTTCGAGCGGGTGAGGCAACAGGACGAGGCATTTTCGCCGATACCTGGTATACAAATTGCTTTAATTTGTGTGGAATTCAAATATAATTTGTATACGATTATTTTAATTTTTATATAATACATATATAATTTGTATATAGATATTTTAATTTGTAGGTATCACAAATATAATTTCTATACAATTATCATAGTTTGTATATAACACAAATATAATTTATATACAATTATCATCACAGTTTGTATATAACACAGATATAATTTATATACAATTATCATCATAGTTTGTATATAACACAAATATAATTTATATACAATTATCATAGTTTGTATATAACACAAATATAATTTATATACAATTACATCATTTACAATATAATTTATATACGATTATCTTAACTTGTATATAACACAAATATAATTTATATAATTTGGATATAATTACATACAATTATATACAATTATATACAGTTATATAATTTATATACAATCATATACAATTTATAATTTTATATAGAAATTATCATAACATAAACGCCGACTGTCGCCTCTCATAATTATACCAACAAAGTTTAGATCTAGAAAATTGTTAAATAATAAAACTGTCGGTACGAGTTGCAAAAATCAATTTCGTATGCACGAAAGCGCACTCTGTTGCACAGATTGGATATATGTACTACGAGCGAGGACAATTATTTCAAATTTACAGTTAAAATCTCTTCGAGTGCGAAGGGTTAAGCCACGGGGGAAAATAGGCCAGCCGGCGCGTATCGTCTAACGAAACAGGACGGCCGTGTTTACGAATCATAAAGGCGCCGCGGCGCCCCGTCGGCCGATTGTGAAGCGTAAATTGGAAACCCCCGAAAATACCGCACGATCGAATTCGCGGTCATTTCCGGAAAGAGCAACAAAACAATTGCATCATACGCGGCGCGGGTATCGCTCGATGAAAACAGACGACCAAGCCGCCGACCGATCCAACCCCCCCCCCCCCTCTCTCTCCCGCCGCGGCCGACAGAAATTCGTTCGCATCGAAATAATGCGAATTATATTCCGCACAGACGGGATATGGCGCTGTGATTCGTGACGCGCGGCGCGGTTCCGTATTTCGCCGGAATAATTCGCATAATTGCGTTATTGTTAACCCCGTTTCACATTATTGTATCGCTGCACGTTCTAACGTTCTTTCCGATTCCGTGTTTGCCCGTCAACCGGGCGAAATGAAGCGCTCGTAGTTTTAATGCATCGCGCTAGAACGCAGCCGGTGAATAATAGAGATTAGTGAATGACTTGCACAGTCGACGGAAGAAGCGTGTGTCAGTGGTGTAGGTTAACCCCTTGACGTACCATTTTCGATACAATCACTGTGATTAGAACTTTTTCGATTGCACTGATTTCTTTGGAGAAAAAGGAATTTTACAGTTATTTTATGCTTACATCTACTCGAATGTTTAAATATTGGTGGCAAGAGAATTTTATTCCTACTTAAAGGAACGGATAAACATTCATACTTAACAGCTTATTATTACAAATCTGTATCACGAGTCTGACTCGTTAAAGTATGGCAAGGGGTTAAACGCGGCGAGTACTGTATCTAAAGTTTACGTTAAATTATTTAGTTTCTTTTACTTATTTCGTGTTTTTAATATACTTCAATTATACGGTATCTTTTATATAACTTGCAAATTGCAATTTCCAAGATGTGCATTGGTCAACAAATTTTTCAATATAAATGTTACGTGGTTTAAAAAAACATTATGGAGTGAATTTATTTTTTAGTTGGAGCCGGTCCGGACATTTGAAAGTGAATTTGTTTTCTTAAGAATAGTATATCTTTTTATACCATAATATGGAAGAATAACGAATTCTGAGTAAAAACGTATTGATTTGTATTTGTCTTAAACCTAATAGTTAACGAGTAATTTTGCTTTATTTTTTCAAAAAATAAAGCAAAATAAAGCTTTACTTTTTCTTCTCTTTTCGCTAACTTGATATTACGCGAAGAAAATTTTAAATAAGTAAAGAGAAATTACTCGTTAACTATCAGCTTCAGGTTTAATAAATATTCAATTCTTTTTTACTTAAAGTTCGATATTCTTCCATATTTTTATATGTAAGATGTAGTATTCCATTTAAAAAGAAGTAAACCTCAAAATCTTCGAAACAACGTCACCTATGTAAAAATTAAGTGTACTATTGTGTATACTAGGCTCTTTTAAGCCACGCAAGTTTTGTATTGAAAAATTTGTTGTCCAATGCATATTTTGCAAGTTGCAAGAGGTGCACAAATCGCGTGGACCACCCTGTATATTAATATAATTCAAAAAACATTTATTAGTATAAAGTCCACTTTTTAATTTAACTTTCTATTATTTACGATTTGTTTAAAAAATTTGTAGATGAAATGCAGAAAATTTTGCCTTTATATTTTCATCTCTATGTGGCTCTGCAACCCAATTACTAATTTATCACTGCCACATAGACGTAACCACCAAAATTATTATGCAAGCTTGTAGCATAGGTAAAATATTATACATATATTCACTGCGGATGCACCGTAGATGCAATAACGAAGCAGACTGAGTCAGGGAAAATCCTCCTTGCCAAATTTCAACTGCGACAACGATGTTCCAAATAAATGAAACCATGGGGTTGCGACCGATTCAAAATGAAACCTTAACAATGAAAATATTATTTATTATTTCCAAAACGTAAAATATGAATAGCGGAACGAGTTAAGAGGATATGATTATATATATATTATCGATGTTTTAGTATTTATTTACACGTTTGCAGACAATTTAAAAATCTGTGGGGTCGCCTGCACCCCCATGGGGTTGTTCTAGGGGTAATATTCGACATTGATAAATAAGCGAATGTATTTGATTTTCAGATAATAAATTTAGTTAATTAAATATGGGATATGTATATGGTACATATGTACAAGTATCAGAATTTTTAGAGCAATTATTTAATATTTTTAAATTTCATGCACGTCGGCCATTTTAACTCCACGCCACATCGCAGTGAATTATTTTTAATGAGTTCTGTTTGCTTCACTGTACGCTTTTCTATACACATACTGTACACATACCGTATCTAGTAGTATGTAGAGTGTCTCATTTAAGTTGCCGCAACAAAATATTTCGTATACGACTAAGGAAATTAAAAAAGATGGCATACTTTCTTTATGGTTTTGGATGGGGACTCAAATTGTATGGTCGTTTTTTAAGATTATTTGAATTTTTTTTTAAGATTATTTGAATAATTATTAAAATTATTTATTCTACGTGAAAAAGCTCATAGCTTTCCTCTGAAACATATAGGACTTTTATTTATTAAGATATTGAGGGAAACGTTCACAAAATTATGGAATTCACGTATTACATACTTTAATTTAAAAGAAAAATTGTTATTTGTGCATTTATCACTTCATAAACGTATTATTACATGTTCGAAAGTCGAAGTTTGTGTTTCTGAGCATTTGTTTTGATATTATTGTCAAAAGTTACATTGTACAAAATTACAATAAAATTTTAAATTAATAGAAAAATCAATTTTGATATTTAAAAGAATTAATTCAATAATCCTGTGAACGTTTCCTTGAATATCTTAAAAAATAAATATTTTACAGAAAAATGTTTTTAGATGAATATTGTGCATATGAATATGTTTCACGTAAAATAGGATACTGTACTAAAAAGATATAGGTTTTTGACGAAAAAAGCCATATTGAACTTAATAACAAATAAAACGTATGGACCTTAAAACCACCCACACATTAAAAAACCAACAATACCATTTGACTTCCCATCCAAAATCGTAAACAACATATACCATCTTTTTTTCTTCTCTTTAATAGTACTCGCGATATTTCGCTCATCAACTTAAACTCGACACCCTGTATAAGATCCAAAGTTAAAGCCAGACCTTCGACGGAGAACCGATTTCTCGAAGAACATCGTTCCCAGTCCAGCTTGATTTTGTCACCGGCGGTAACCCCGCCAGTTGATCAAGCCACAGTAAAAAGGGAACGAAGTCTCACGTTCCCCGGCGGCGAAACATATGTCACGATAATCTCGGCCCGCCGCGGTTGCGCGATTAATTAAACCGTAAGAAAAGGGAAGTCAATTTTTCATCGTCGCGCTGTTTTCAGGTGGTTCGAGCTGGCCGCCATCGGCGCCGGACAAAGAGTCAGAGACTTGCTTCCGGTGTTCGACAACGCCGGTTTCAACAAATTGTCACCTCCGGCCAGCCGGCTGATAAAACCGCAAAAAAATTGACGCGCCCTGCCGGTTCCCCGTCCTCGCGACCACCACGTGCTCCGACTTCGAGACGCCGTCGAATTCTGGTTGGCGACGTCGTGGAACGATTCCGAAGGATCAAGGACGAGTCGCGACGGAGTCGAAGGCGAGCGGGATATCCTGCGGTCGTGGTAACGAAACCGTTCCGCGGTATAACGGTGTCTCAACCCCTTGGCGTACCCATTCTTTTCGCAGTCACGGCGATCAGGAATTTTTCAATTGGTACAATTTCTTAGAAGTGACAGGACATTAACATTTATTCCTGAATTTACTTACACTCCCAAAGAAAAAGATAGCACACGCGTGCTATCTTCAATTTCTCGCGTTATATTTATGGTACAGGAAATGTGCCAATGATACAGAAAGACTACCTTCTACTAATATGTAAACACTATCTATATTGGAATTTCTACGAGATATTCTCTCAGGAAGAATGGAAACACGCAAATAGACAGAGACAAAATGATAGCACACTCAAGGTTTATTTTGATTTTTTTCAATGTCGTGAGGTTTAAGAAAGTTGAAGTGGTCAGTCGGTGTTCGCTGTTTCTTGATATTGGTATCTGTCGCATTTCGTGATGGGCCGTGGTAAAAGATTATCTGACAGCGACATAAACGCAATTCTTATTTGAAGAAAACGGAAAGTAACGATTACAGAAATTGCGAAAGAAATTGGTCGAAGCAGAAAAGCTGTATATAACGTATTAAAAGATGTGGATAACTGCAATAAAAGAAAATGCATTGGAATGCCAGCAACCCTATCGCACCGTGACACAACAGTAATATACTTCGTGCTGCATTCTTGGGCTATTGCAAGAGAAATTGCTTGCAAAAGGTTTAATATTCAAAATGTTCGACGTGCTATGCAAATAAGTAATATTATGAACCGATCAAGAATAAAAGCCAAGCCACGATTAACAAAGAATGCATAAGGAAGCATGCTTTGAATTTGCAAAGAAACATATACACTAGAGGAAAATCTGGAGGAATATGATCTTTACAGATGAAAAACGATTTTGTCTGAATGGTCCAGATAATAGTGTAAACTATCATCATGACATTCGAAAAGGACAATTAACAAGCATTAGACGACAAGTGAAAGGAGCCGGATTAATGATTTGGAGCCGCATAGGTTACAGAGATAAAACGGATATTAATTTTATACAAGGAAAAATAAATAGTGCAAGTTATTTAAGATTAATAAGAAACCAAATTGATAAGTAGGCACAATGCATTGCAGGTCCAAAAGTGTTCCAGCAAGCTGCCGTACACACGGCAAAAATTATTCATGAATATTTTTCAAAAGAGATAATTCCTGTTTTGGAATGGCCAGCGTGTTCCCCGAACTTAAATATCATTGAGAATTGTTGGGGATTACTATCCAGAGCTGTTTATGCAGAAGGAAGACAATTTGAAAATTTAAATGACTTAAAAATCAGTATTAAAGAGGAATGGAAAAATTTATCACAATCTTCAATGAAAGTACTGCATAAATCCTTACTAAAAAGAATGATAAAAATAACTGACGACCACGGAGGTTTCACGCATTATTAAACACAGGTACAGTTATATCATTTTCATATTTGTCTATTTTAAGTTTTATATAATATGGAATATTTTTCAGATGTGCAAATCATTTTGTCTGTATTCATTTGGGTATTTTTATTTTTACGACGAGAATTCGTTTTAGAAAAGTCAATAAAAGTTATGTTTATATATTAGTAGAAAATAGTCTTTCTGTATCATTAGCACATTTTCTGTACCATAATTACAACGCGAGAAATTAAAGATAGCACGCGTGTGCTATCTTATTCTTTGGGATTGTATATGCTTAAATATTAACAACAAGGGATTAGAATTTTATTCAAATTTTAAAGAACAGAATAACAGCCATACTTAATTATTTATTACTAGCAATTTCCATCGCGAGTCGGACTCGTCAAAGTACGGCAAGGGGTTAATCTGACGACCCTACACACACACAGACACAAACTGTTGTTAGGCTAACGCGGTAATGATCCCAGGTAGAACGGTCTCGGCGGCAAACTTTTTAATGGGACCGTGTTCGTTTCGGGACAGTTTCGGTAAACGCCGGTCGCGGTTTCTGTCTACTGCATTGATATTAAATCTTTCCACGGGCCAATTAAGATGTAATTAGACACGCGTGGAACTTGCGCGGAAATGGCGCGGGGAGGGAATCTCTTTCATTAGGAGTTAATGCGTTTCGTGGGGAGCCGTGTTCGCGGTGTTCCGAATTTTCATTGCTTTGTTTGGAACGTTTAACTCTGGCACGACGGACCATTTTGACAATTATGTAATTGACGATGATTCCGACGATTTACAGCTTTATTTATTTAGTTTTACGAATATGTTTTTGTAGATTCTTCGTGTAGATTTGTCAATTTTTGTGTTGCTTTTGAGGAAACTTGATTAATTAAGTAATGATTTAACCCCTTGTATTATGATTCCTTTCACGTTACGTTGATTAACATTTATTTGTCCTTAATATTTTCCTTAGTTGGACTAGTTAATTTTTGTTTCTTGTATTGTTTTTATTTACTTTCGTTTCTAGACTATGACGATGGAAAATTCAATTTAATTTCGATTTAGAGGAAATTAATAATATTCATATTTAGTAGAACTTGCATGGAATGTTTATTAAGAATCTGACGTGTTGTTACAATTCAAGGGGTTAAATATATTGAGTTAGAGCGATCCAGTAACCGCAAACTGAGATTTAATATGTATTGTAAAGTAGACAAATATTTGAGGACAAATTTTGATTGGTTGACATACAGAGAATTTAATTATTTAACACGTTGTTGCATCGAAAATTAATAGCTCAGATTTGAAAATTGATTTTTATGTTACAGAATTCAACTGTTCTACATTAATCTAATTCTATAAAATACTCGAGTTCTATGAGTTTAATTTTATTATTTTATATGTTAAATAAGAAAAAATTAATTCATGTTGTTGCTTTCGTATTAGTTAATGAAACTTTGTAACATCATTTACTTCGAATGGTTTTTTCCCACAAAAACCAATACAAATATTTCACAAAATTTAACATTTTTTAAAAGATCGTAAGTATTGATATCTACATAACCTATAAAATAAAATTTATTTATGTATTTATTTTCAGTTTATTTTAACGTTGATCAGTTAGAAATAACTTCATACGTTATAAATATTTGTATTCACAAAATGAATCATTGTTTGAGTAGAGTAACAACAGAAAGCTGTTTGCAAAAGGTATTGTAAAAGTTTTCTAACCTAAAATGATTGATTTGGAATTCGTTGCATAAACTATTTCAATCCCTACCGATAACTATACTGCCGATTTTATACACATATATCATGATAGATCAGGTGAAATTTAAAATAAACATTAAAAGAACTCAATAATATTAATAAATTACTTTTAACCAATAAAAATAATTAAAGAGACAAAAATATATCTATTTAGCTTAAATCTCTTATAATTGGTAGCTTTAATTTAGCATAAAGGCCCGTCGTCTATTAACAGTCATTAAACAAATAATAATAACTAAAATTAGTTTTCTAGGTTTTCGTTAATTTCGTCGGATTTTAAAATCACGCCAGCGAAACGAAATACAATTCTATTTCGCGGTAATATATTTCTGGCAGTCGATAGAACGACCTACTTCGTAGCTGAAATCGAGGAACATAAATAATTCATGAAGACGTGGATCCTTTTCCATCGGGATGTTCTCGCCATTCTTATAAATATAAATTATTTCAGGAGCGTGTCCCGAATGTCGTACAAGCGCATTATGAAATTAACATGAAAGATCGAATACACTCGTTCTCCACAATGCAATATGAAATCCTCGCTGAGAGAAGTTCTACCTGGTTCGTTGCGTGTTCCGCAAAGAAATGTTCCTATTTTCCTTCTTTTTTGAACAATATTAATCTTTAACTGCAATAATAAATCGCTGTTCCTATTTAAGCTTTCTTCGAACGAGATAAGTAGCTGTAAAGACGAATGTTTATAGGACGAGACAATGTATAAAGTTGTTCTGCGTAATTTAAAAGAAAAGTCAATAATATTTCAGAACGAACCTTCTCTTACTTTAATATTTAACATCTGTATCTGCTTTTATTTATATGAAAACGTTTCGAAGGTAATTAATATTTTAACAACACTGAACGATTTTTAAGCGTTGAATTAACAAAAATTGATATTTAGATTATAGAATCTTGAATTATTCATGTAGAAATATTAAAATTTCAAAGAATGAACGATGTGTATTATTTAATTGTTTCAATCCTATATCCTTATTCATATGGCTTTCTTTTTATGGTGTATTTTCATTCAATATTATTATTTAAATGTTACATCATGGTTACAATAAATTTACGCCATATTTGTTTCGATTAAAATTATATTATTTTTATGTTATATCCACATTTGTATAATTTTCTTTCTTTCTTTTTATAGTGCATTTTCGTTCATTATTATTATTTAAATGTTGCATCATGGTTATAATAAAGTAACACCATATCTGTCTTGATTAAAATTATGTTATTTTTACATCGATAACTATTATCTTATTAAATTAATATTATCTATCTTGATTAAATTTATAGTTTTCGTTGATTAAAATTATCAATCTATGTTCATAAAAATTATGTTATTCTCGTCTCGATTAATATTTTTATATCTATCTTGATTAAAATAATATCATATCCGCATTATCTCATATATTAAAAGTCACAAGTGCATAAGAATCCAAGAAACAAGAGATAAATAAATTTATAAGAAGTGAATGAAAATGAATCTTAACTAGATAAAATATTATTTAAACGTTACATAGAAAATAGAATATTTTGTCTTAGATTACATTAAAAACATAATATTGAAATACAGAAATATTTGTTATTTGGAAGTTCAAATGAAAAATAAACTAAATTACTTACTATGTGTATAAATCTAAATAAATTATTTAAGATACTACAATTCATTTCTAATTTACCAATACAATTTCAATCATTACTTATTTAGTTATCATTTCTTTGTATATTATTTATTACTCATTCGTTACAACGTGTCAAGTAAATAAAGACAACATTGTAATTATTAATAATAATTTAATCTATATACTTACTAAATTCAATATTAATAGAATTGTATTATCTTGAAATGCGTAATTATTGTAATTGAATTATCTTGTAACTCGTAATTAATGTAATTAAATTGTCATGTAATTCGTACTTACTGTAATTAAATTATTTACCATTTGTATTTGTACTCTTATCAGATTACGAATTACATTGTAATTAATTGAACGGCGACCCGAACTACAACATAACTAAGTTCGTTTGCAATTAAAATCACTCGAACAATCCGACTGCAATTCCACATAGCTCTGCCAACATGCAAACAAATTTTGCCCAACATTGCCATTCGCGGCCACCCGGAGCCTTCGATTTGCGCCAACAGTTACAAGAAATCCACCCCCCCCCCCCTTCCCCCGCTCCCCCAGAAACATGAAATCGGAAGAAGGAAGTCCGCAGGAAATGGAAAAAAGTCGAGGAAAAATCGTCGAATAAGAGGACCGGCTTCAAGAACGGTAGGATGAAGAAGCGGTAAGGTCACGGGAAAAGTCAGACCGACGCGACGGTGGGAGTAGGACAGCGGCCGGAAACGAAGCGGAGAAGAAAAGGAACGATCGCGGAAACGAAGAACAGCCGGCGCGGCGACTTGACGGGGACGCAATAACGATAAATGTAAAGTTCGCGTACGCATCGTTAGTACCATTGCCAGACCCGCAATAATCGTTGCTGCCAGGCTACGACGTCGCTCGGGGGTTACTAACTACTAATTGTTACCAACTTAGCGAAACGAAGGATCCTTCGGTCTCGCGCGCTCTGTCTCTCCGTTTCTCTCTGCGCCGTACTCTGCACCGTGCTACCCACCCCCCCCCCCCCCTCCCCCCTCGAACCCACCTTTTTACGCGTTACTTCTCCAGATTAAAGAAATTTCGTGTTTAACACGCCGCCTCCGAGACGAAACGTTCCGCGTTTACGTTTCCCACCGTTAGCCCGGCTGCAAAGGAAAGCAGACGTGGATAATTGCTGTTGCAGGACCTGCGTCGGATTACTTTCGCGATCCTGCCCCGCTTCTTTGGCGTGAATGGGCCAGCGATAATGCCGCGGCTCGGTTTTCGTATCACTCAGTCGATAGCTTTATGCTCGCTTTCCGCTTCTTCGGAGGATAACTATCGCTCGCGATTTGCTTACGAACGGGTACTATGAAGGCAAGGTGGTACGAGTACACTGGTAGTTTGAATAATATTTCCATCGTTGAAGTTTTTCTTTTTAATGTGACTAGTGTAATTAATAATACTGCAATAATTCATAGCAGAACTTCGGTGATTCGAATTCAAAGTTAATAGTCAATTTCGCTTTATTATTCTCTTTACTATTAATTAATTTCGTTTATAAATAATTAATACAATAGTATGAGATGATAAGTACAGGTTCAATCGAGGTCCTTTTATAATATCATTGCTATTATCTGGAATAATTAAAAATCTAAACAATAAAAATCGAGGAAAGACAAGATGGTGGAAGTACTGGAGTTTTGAATAATATTTTGAGTAATTTATTACAGTAAAACTTCCTTTATTCGAATTAAAAATTCATAGTTAATTTGATTTTGATGAATTATTAATTAAATCTTTTTATTCGTAAATTGTTAATACAGAAGTTTACGATGATAGATGTGCCTACTTTTAGCTATCAAAGCTATTTATTTATTTTGTTATTCTTACATAAAGTTAAAACGTGTTATTATATTTAATAAAGAATCAATAAATTTTGTTTTTCCTCCATAATCGTGCATATTATGCGTTAATTACTATTCGATCGACGAAAATTAATTCCGCCAAGTATAACACGAACGTATAAACTTAATACGACCGCAAAGTGTTAATCAACCTCCTTCTACACTTTCATCGTTATTACATGGAATAATTAAAAATTTAAACGACGACGATAGAGGAAATTTCAGTTCAGTTAATCGAGGTTCTATTGTACTCTTAAATCGATTTTGACACCATTCAGACAATAGAGCTTCGTGCTTGGGGGTTGGTCTCTGCCTTTTGTTTTTTAAAGTTGGCCTCGTAACTGGTGTTATTCAACAAAAATGGTTCTCCACGCGTGAAATGTTGAGAATAACATTTCTATAGTTGTAGTTCTCCTTTCTAATGGGAGGAGTAATTACGGCTGTTAAAATGTTTATAACACTATATGAAACAGCAGAGCAATGAAAGTGACTAATGCGTGCCGTTTCATTGCAATGATAAAAGTCGCTCAAACTTCATAGAACTTCTATTATAGCGTGACATGGATCACAGAAGTTCTGTTTTACTGACTCAGAAAAGCCAATAAAACAGAATTGGTAAACGAAATAATCACAGGCTAGATATTTTAATCTGTCAGGTAGTTTAGCGTTAATAATAGGATCGGTACGGTAGCTTTATGTCTGAGGTTCTTCCGTGTCCTTTCACTATAGACGGGGAATCTATTTCAGGTCCAGGTTACGACACAACACTGGCGGCATAATGGTTGAACGTATAAAATGTTGAATAACGCCCGTTATTGTTGTACTTCTTTCTTTACGTGGAGGGACTCTTAAAATGATTTTAATATCCCCCATTCGATACGGCTTTGTGTTTGAGGTTATGTTTTGTGTCTGCTCGAGAAGCATGTCTGGGCAAAAATAAATTCTTAACACTGAGTTTACTGCGGTAAAAATTACTGTTTCCTTATTTCGCGATTCTGCAAAATTTAGAGACTGTTTCTTGACAAATGCTTGAATAAATTAAATTGTTGGAGCAGGTATTGTTATTTATTCTAGTATCTTTCATCAAAGAGTCTCTAAACCTTGTAGAATTAAAAAATAAGTAAGTGATCATTTTTACCGCGGTTAGTTTAGTGTTACAATAGTAAATAGCATATGAATATTCTTATCTTCTTATATAATAGAAAAGTGGCACATCTGATTGTATTTAGTTACATAACATCTATATGTAACTAAAATTTAAAAAAACAATTATAGTTTTATAAATACTAATATTAATACTAATAATAATTAATAGTAATTATTAAGAAATACTTCTAATTGTATTTAATTACATAACATCTATATGTAACTAATATTTAACAAAAAATAGAAGTATTTCTTAGTAACTACTACTTCAAAACAAGTTGTTTTTTGGAAAATTCTATAATACATGAGAAGATATAAATATTTGCTGTTTATTACTGTTTCAAACATTTTTATCTCCCACTCCTGTCAAAGTTATGTAAGTAATAAGGACATTCTTTTTTTTATATTTATTTTGGCCTGTAACCGAGGCTATAATAATTCAACCCATAAAGTATTAAATAACGTGGTCATCCTAATGTTTTTTTTACGTTCGTATTTCCTTTATCCAGTAGTAATGTTAGTGACAGTACCTAGAATTGTTTTTAACTCTTTGGCATTATGGTGTCATATTCCAATGTTACAAAACTACGTTTTATTTTTTTTATATTGACCGCAATGGATTTGTTTCACATGGAAAGTGTTTCCGGAACGAAAAACTTTTTGAATTGTTCGTTACTAAATCTGAACGAAAAAATTGCTAAAACTGTTTCGAGCGCTAAAAGCCGTTTAAATTTTGATTACAAAAACACTTTGCAACGATTAAGAGACAAAGTTGTATGAATATAAAATAAGTTATTTTTGATAGAGTGGATTATTCCTAAATCGAAATAATTTCACAGATCTCGAATTCATATAAATGTTGACAACAATAAATACGTGTTACTAAATGAAATACAAGATGTATAGAAGATTGTTATTATTTACTGCGAGTAATGAATACATTGCTGATTTTTATGCAAATTTCAATTTTCATATATTATTATTTAGAAGTAGAAAATAAAAATAGAAAAATTCATTCTCTCTGCTGAAATATATTTATATTTATATAGATATTTAGATTTGTAAAAATTATATTATTTATTATATTTATACAATAGCATATATGCAATTTCTTCTAATATCCTGAGTATATTTGAAACACCACTTTTATTAAGATACACTTTCAAATCGCCTAATCACCCAAGATAGTGTTTGTAGTCAAATTATAATTAAAAATAACTTCTCGTTGAAAAATGTAAGCTTTTTAATTGTACTACTCATAGTAATGGCACCTTAATAATTATAGATAGAAATCATTAGTGTATATATCACTCAAACTGTATGGAAATATTTAGTATAAGTGTTAAAAAAAGCAATGCTACCATAATTCGGAAATTATGTTAATATAAATCAATATAATCATCAATCTAAACATAAAAGAACTAAAAAGAGTGTGCACAAAAGGAAGACCATAATCTAATAAATAAACTGTAATCTTTATATAAAATAAAAATTGTCTTTAGCAATAAGTATAATTATATATTCAATAAATAAATCCAAATTACTCGTTAACTATTACGTTTAGAGCTAATAAAGGTCAGCACTTTTTTACTTAGAATTCAATATTCTTCCATATTTGTATATAAAAAAAATAGTATTACACTTTTAAAAAAAAGTTAACCTAAAAATCTTCCGAACATCTCCACCTATAACAAAATAAATGCACTACATACTATGCCCTTTTAAACCACGCATCTATTTTACTGAAAAATTTGTTTCAGCCTACCTTATATCTGGATTTGTAGAATAAATTCTATGAAGAGGTTAAAATTGCTCAATAAAAAAAAACAGATGACTTGCGAGAAACAAAAAATAAGCAGAAATTTCGCTTATTTCTTCAATATTCTGAATAAATTCTATAGTTTTTCCATGGTTTTCATAGTTCATTTAATCCCTTCACAATTTTCAATTCGACTCGCCGACGTCTGTCAGCAAATGCCCAAAGTCCGCGGCCCAACAAGAACCATACCGGTCGCACATAATTAATTTCCTCGTCGTTAGCACAGATCGGAACTTCACAATACGGTTTCCCCCCGAAAATACTGTCGCGATTCGATTTAATCCCCGGGCCTCCGTGGCGTCGCGCGTGCAAAGTCAATGAAATATTAGAGGAACCGGTGGTGTGCCTCTCTCTGAAGCAACCCCCGGAATTGCTTAAACAGAGAGGAAAAGCCCTGAGGGAAAATCAGTTTTAATACTTCGGAGTGTTTAGCGTAACGCCGCAAATAGAAGACTAACGTGGAATTATGTAATGCCGCGTAATCGTGTACCCTTCTCGTTTGAAGTTTGAAGTCTCCAAGAACTTCCCACCCCTAACCGAGTAGTTAAGTAATTATTACATCGTCGCTGCGCGTGCTTCTATTAAAACTTATATCAGGTGTAGCACTGATTCCGCGGCGAGAACTTCTTCTCGCGCCACGGAACGTTTAATTATTACGATTGCCCGCCGTTTTACGAGCCACCGAATTCTCACCCGGTTTGCCACCGATTAAATTTCTTTTAACATTGTAACGAAGCGCGCTACTTGCAAATTGGAATTTACTCGATGCGTTAAATTAAAATTTTTTGAAAAAACACATCACTAATAGAATCCAGTATTGAATAAAAATTAAGAGGGTTTTAAATAAATTTTAGGTAACAACTCGAAACAATGTTAATTTTTTAGTTTTATATCATACTTTACACTGTCAGTCACCGGCGACTGACGCGGCCTGAACCGAGAGTTCAGTGTCAGTCACCGATGACTGACGCGACACTCAACGTGTTAACACGTTCTGTAGCGACAATTGACCACTAAAATCTCGACATGGTTAAAGCAATTTAATTAATTCAAGCGAAACTAGAACATTAACATTTATCATAGGGGGTTGCAATAGTACTCTTTCGCATCCGAAACATTCTACTCGAATTCACTTTGCTCAAATCTATTACAATAAAAATGAATTTTCAAGATTGGTCAGAAATTAGTGTCACCCATATTTGGGTGACGCGGCACTCGACGTGTTAAACCGGGAGCCGCCGCGCGCGCGAGTTTCCTTACACGTACGGGGAGGAGCAAGGTACATGCCAAGAGGTATACGCAGTTGCACGAGGATCTTCTAATATTAGAGCGTCCCAAGGAAATATGGTACTGCTCGAGTCACTTTGTCTCCTATTATTTTCTTTCTTTAGGGAGATGTACAGTTGCCGGTGACGGGATCGCGGCGCGTGTTATTTTTCTTGAACGTGGACAATGTAATCTTCGACTGTCTTACGCGTCTCACTTTGTTCTAAACGTTTTGAGGTTTAATAGAAATTTTTATAGTGGGAATGCGGATGTTTTGGCAATGTTAAAATTGTCGAAGATAATTGCAAGAAATGGAAATAAAAAAGAATATTAATTCCTTTTCTGAAACTTAAATAGTGGACCATTCTTTTAAAAATATTACTGAGTATATCTAGAATCGTTTATTATTTTATTTATCGTTTTTTTGTATCATAATTTTAAAGACAGGGTAAATGTATTTGTTATTACTATGAAAAGCTTAAGTTCCACTATTTCTCTTGTTATATTATGTAAAACGATTGTTCAATGACTTTTTATAAAGAATAATATACAATTTAATGCAGAGTTCTGAATATTAATTCTTTGCACTCGAATGGTGGCTCTGAGGCACTGCTAAAAATTATTATTATTGTTTATATGTTATCAAATTTTTTATATTTGTAACTATGCAATGAATCATTTCAAATAAAAATATCATGAATCAGGAAAACTATGTTATATATATGTTAATATTAACGCTTTTAATTTTTAAAGTCAGCCCGAATCGGTTCGATGCTTTAGGGTTAAAATTCTATAAGAACGGCGAAATAACGAATGTTATCAAGACCGATGATTATCGCCGGGTCAGAGGCTCGGCAACATAATTCGCCGGCGGCCTTTAAGTTCTCGTTTTTCATCGAATCGGCTCCGGGCGTCGGTGGATTAAGGCTTTAATTACTCGTCGCATAATAATTCTGGCGAAACGAAGGTGCAATTACGGTATCTAGTTGGCGGAACGATTACACGCGAGGACGCGCCGGGCCGAACGGAAAGCCGAACGGGGATAGGGGTGGTAACGCGTGTGAGTGACAAAACTCAGCGTTCGTTCAGCCCGCCGCCGCGCAGTATTATAAGATACATTCGCCCATTATCGTTTACCGCGCGCACTTTCGCGCGTTTTTGCGAGCTACGCCCCCGTATCGCGGAGCTTAGAGGGCGGAAATTAAACGGCGCACGGTATCTAGACAGAGCGTGGAACAGGGAAACGAGGTAGAACGATATCCAGCCGAGGGAAAAGAACCGAGGAAGGTGTGTACCGTTCGAGGAAGGGAGAAAAAGCAACGGAAGGACCCACCGACTGTCACACCGTTCGAAATCCTGATCCCGAAAATTAAGGGTAGTTATTTTTCTCGTCGAATCACGCAGAAATGGGCCGCTTTTACAAATTTCTTACAAGATAACTGCGTGATCTGGAAATGAAATACTTTTCGGAACGAATTGTCGCTTGATACGATATTGTATTTTTGTATTGCGTTTTTCTCAAATAATTCTTACCTTTTATATGTTATTGTCTTTCTTAAATAATTGTAGAGCTTTTGGAAAGATATGATAACGATATAAATAAAGTAAAGAATGGTGCTCTTTGTAACATATTTTTATTTTTCTTAAGTTACTTTAGCATTTTTCAAAAGTGATAATAAAAATGCAAATAAGGTGTGTTTCAATGATATTTATTACATCTATTTTACTTTTCTTCTTGAAATTGAATATCTTCTTAGGTACAATAAAATAAATATATCTTTTTATTTATAAAGAGAAAGTTGTTCATTTAATTTCGAAAACTTCACTCTGTGCCTATGTACAGGCTCAGATATAATAATTGAGAAATATGAATTTTTATTTATATTGCAAAATTATGCTTCTATCGTCTAGAAAAAATTCAAGTCGCTTACTGTATTATAATAAAAAATTGTAAGCGGTTCAAATAAAGCTATTCTTTTCATTGTTGTAAAATAATTTACAGTGACTCCCAAAAGTATTTGGACACTAGTATAATTTTGATGACTTCTACGATATATATTTAAATAAATATACATTGGGAAGAAAAAATATTTTGCAGTATATTTGTAAAATTAGAATACATTTTTGGCTCATTTACGCGTTAATATTGACACAATATGAGAAAAATCAAACAAAAATGGAATCTACTTTTAAAAATTTATTCGTACACAATAGGAAATTAAGATAACAAATTATATTGACAAGTGTCTTACACAGGGTCTGTATAGTGTCTTAATCATTGTCTAACAAATTACATTTACAAGTATCTTATATGTATAATGTGAATTCGGTCATACAGGTGCAACAAAAAAATACATACTATAAACAAATCATAAAATTCTGTACGATAGAGATGGAAAACAACATTAATCGTAAATAACAAATAATTTATGAAATTTTAGACGTTTTAAAGAACATTGTTAAAGGTGTAAAACTAGCAATAAAAATTAAAAAAGAAATTACTTTTATAACTTTTAAACTTAGCTTTAAAAATCGTCCGAACATTTACAAAGCTAGAAAATCTGATGCTATATCTTTTTCAATTATATAAGTAACGTCTTATACTCTATATACTATATATTTATATACTCTACTTCAATATGCCGTACAAACATTCTTTTCTCGTAACCTCTTGAGCACGATGCGCCACTATAGTGGCTTCGGTGAATGTTTCGTGCTTTATTCAATTCTTTTATTAATTATTAAAGTAAACGATTAAAGTAAAGTATGTATGTACATTACACTAATTGAAGAATATATGTAATTATTGCTATATATAGCTATACGGAAAAAATATACAGTAAGAAAAATGGTAATTTAGTTATGAAAAACTTTATTTGCGCAAAATCCAGCCGTGCCTAAAATGCATATTTATCTAAATATATGACGCAGATGTCGAAGTTATACCAGTGTCCGAATACTTCTTGTAGTCACTGTACACTGGACGCGGTCGAAGCTCGGCGTGTTTCTAGCATCAACGACTCATTCCCATAAAAGAATAAATAAATAGAAATCCAGGAGGGTTCCCATCGAGGAACAGTGGCCGCAAGGAAAAATAGGAGGCCAATGAACGACGCGCGGACGTACAAAGAGAGGCGACTATAGAGACTGCGAGCCAACGGCGAAGATGGACGGAAGACGAAAAGCGGCGGGAAGGATGACGAAAGAGGGAACCTTATTCGCGAGGAACGGCGGTCGTAGGGGGGGGGGGTGGTATAAGTAATAGTCGAGGAACGCTATTACGTCCTGCTGCGTTCTCAGCGGGGAACGGGGAACGGGGGAACGGGGGGGGCTATATTACACTGTAATACCAGAAAGGGTGCTCTCCCCGTCGGCGATGGCGAATGTCAGTCGTCTCTTGCCGCGGCGAGGGCGGCAGGCGGGCGAAGGGGAAGGGAAAGCCGGAAGAGTCGGCGCGCGACGTTTCAGGATTGTTCGACTTGCCAAACGCTTTTAACCCTGCCATCTTTTGGCCCCGGCGTCCCTCGTCACGGTATATTTAAAGGGAACACGCTGTACAACCGAGCCGAGACCATACCCCTCCCGTTCATCACAACGACAACGACTGGAAAGCCGCTCGGACGTGAACCAGACGCTGCAAGACGGACGTGAAATACAGTTTCTTTTTTGGCCGAGCTTATCGTTCGATTAGCATATCAGTGCCGATGCACGCCGTGAAAATTTGTATCCCACTGTCTTCCGAGGCGTTTAACCCGTTGCCGTACCATTTCCTTTACAATTATATATTAGAGTAGCCCGTAAGTTCTTTCGGTGCCACGCGCTATGTTGTATAACCTCGAAAATATGCTTGATGAAAATCAGCGATATAGTGTGCGCGAGATAGTTGATGCTACTAACATTCTCATAACAACGATACATAATCATTTAATCCCTTGCACTATAATAACGAGTCAG